>NW_028186435.1:5278895-5323878 GCF_003343005.1 Rhea americana
AAATAGTGTCAAGTACAAACCTGACAAGGCTGGCTAAGTAGGCAGAATTGTGGAAATGTAAGCCTCTTGTCAACAAGATAGGAAAGACTATCCTTTCCATTTTATAGCTAGTTTTCTGTTTTAGTGGCAAAGTTTGGACTACTTTGTTTGAACAGCAGCAGATGAAGTATAGATTCTGTACTAACTGTAAGGTAAAGCATTTCAGCAGGACTCACAATAATTATGTGGAGATCAGTATACTTAGTTGAGTTTCTGTATAGCTATCTTTTGAAAAAGCAGCCAGCTTTGTGCACCTTGTTTCACTATCCATGTAGTCCTGTCACATATGGCTGTAAGACATGCTTGGTTTTCTTTGCTGTAGGTGTTACCTCACATACATTATATATAATGTGTGTATGAGTGCATATGTATACATACATGTTTATATAGATATTAACATCTATTATATATGTGTATACATGTAAATATATATAAATATGTAAGTGCATGTATTATATGTGAGTGTATATATACACAAAAATGTATGTGTATATATATGTGCATACACACACGTGTGCAACCATAGCTTATGAATATTTTTAAATCAGAATTTGTGTGTCAGCTGCTCTACTTTTGCTTTATATAAACTATATTGAAATTAAAACTCCTTTCCTCATTGTATTTGTGACCTTTACAGTCTTTGTATCTGCTGTGGCACTGTTTCTGCTATGTAGAAGTGCCTAGCAAAAGATCATAGCATGTGGATTTTGCAGTCTCAGTGCTACGGCTAATATTGTTTTAGTTGTATAAACAGAGGTAGTTTACTTGTCTCTTAGTAATGACTTGTTTTCTAGGATCACACAAGAGTTGGTGCAGATACCTCTCAGGATATACAGCTATTTGGTATAGGAATCCAACCAGAACACTGTGAGATTGATATTGCTTTAGATGGAGAAGTTACACTGACCCCRAAAGAAAACGCAAGGTAAGGAAGATTAGCAACCACTTATCCTGTGAAGGATTTGCTTTTTTCATTACCAGATGACTTGTGCATTTTTATTTTACAAGACTAGAAATATCTTATGTTCTGATCAATTAGTAGCTTCAAAATAGATGACTTAGACACCACCCTGTATCATGAGGGGCTGTCAGTGCTTTGRCTCACAATAAACCAACATAAAAAGATATTCAAATGGAGCGAGGAACCATTGCTTGTGTGTGTCTTAGTAAACAGGATGACTAAGATGCTGCTAGTATCCCAGCCTCTGTGGTGGGATAGTAGCCTGCAATTTGATGATATGAGGAAGGATGAATTCTGCCTTTGAGTACTTCATGTTGCAAAGTTCAAAACAGGTCAGTTTTTGTGAGAGAAGAGGTGTTTTAAAGATCTAAAAACTGCAGTTATTGTTGTGTCTAGTAAATGAGGTATGAATCCAAGTTTCTTGTTTTGTTTTTGCTTCAGTATTTTAATTGCTTCTCATTTGKGGGGCATTGTGACTTCTTGAGTGGAGTTTTAAAAATGTCTTTGATGCTTCATCTCTAAAGGCATGTGATAAGCTGTACCTTTGTCCTAACTAATGACCTTTACTGCTTGAGTGAACTAATCTATATTCTATATATGTATGAGAAACAAAGGTTTGAGGGACACCTTTTTATTTTTTAAAAAATTCTTCTACTCTGCCTTCAGTAAATTACCTTTTAGAGGTAATTTACATCTTTGTTCTTGCCAGTCAAAATGACTAATTTCCAGTACTGCAACTCTATCACCACAAGTCTGAATACCACCTGCTTGAAATTTTGTACTGTAGGCTGCAGAATAAAGGCACATGTCAGTRGAAAAAATATATAATACTCATTGCAGAACTCATGCCTGTTCTGCAGTGCTCCTTAAGATAAGGATCAACAGAAATTCAGTTACCAGAATTTCAGTGCAAAAATATTTGGTTTTAATCCTGCTTACATGCTTATGTTGACTTGAGAGTGCTGAATTCAGAACATTGCATCTGAGAAGGTATTTTTCATTTTACTTAGGACTGTTCTTCCCTTTAAAATAGTGTCCTGCTATAAGACTCTCACATGCAAAAGTCGAACAGCTCTATCTTTTCCGTTTTACAAATACAACTTAAATACAAAGTAGATGCAAATACTGTGTTCCAGATGCTCACAAAAGTAGAGCTTTGTTAAAATAGTAGAAGCTATTTGCCGAAAGTACAAAACTTCAATGTAAGGGTCTTTTCTTATGCTTGGATGCTTTATATTTTAACAGTATGTTTTACAAACRTATGCTGACTAACCTATATCTTAGAGATCTTTGTCAGCAGGATTTGCATGCAGCTAAGTTTACAAAGTGTTTATAAGAAACAGACTGTGACCCAGTTTGTGAAATGATCATTAAAAAAAAATATGCGCTTAATATTGCAACCTGGTCTGTATGTTTAGTGAAGAATTGGAATAGCCAAAGCTGGAGGGAAAGGCTTTTTGTGTTTAGTTGTGACAGGAGAAATCACACTAACTTTCCCATTTATTCTTTAATCAGACTCTCTTTGGTTTGTGCATCATATGAAAAAAAATAGTGTGTAGATGAGGGAAGCAGATGAGATCTTGTAGTTGCTTTTCAACTTTTCAGGATTTCACCAAAGTTTTATTTTCATTTTTCTTTTAGGTCGTGTGTAAATGGTGCACTCGTATGTTCTGTCACTCTGTTATGGCATGGAGATAGAATTTTATGGGGAAATAACCACTTTTTTAGGTAATAGTTTATATTTATTTCCCAGACTCTTTACTGTTTTCTCTTCTACTGTTCTGCATAAACTTTTTAGAAACTAAATTTTAATTCTTACACAGAATCAATCTACCGAAGAGGAAACGAAGAGACTGGCTGAAAGACTTTGAGAAAGATGCTTCGTTAGGGGAGCATGATCTGGATGCAGCTAGTGAAGCTTCTTCRGAACCAGACTACAATTATGAGTTTGCGCAAATGGAAGTTATTATGAAGACACTGAATAGTAACGGTAAGGGAACTGCCAGATCAGAGCCTAAAGGCTGTTYTGGATCATCTTACAAATCCTGCGTGGAACTTAATTTCTAGGCACAGCAAGTAGTCTACTTATTCCAGTGCCCTCTGCGTTTTCGGAAAAAGATATTTTACAGAAACAGTGTTATGTGCRAATATAAAACAAGCTGTCTGAGAAATAAGAAAAAAAATTCACTTAGGCAACTAATAGTTACTTTGTATGCTGATGCATAAGTTTATATTGGTAYATCTGCTGTCCTTTATAGTGGAGCTGATTTGTAAACATATGCATGTCTAATCAATGTCTAAGTTGTGCTAATCTGTTGTTTTAGCAAGCTACTGCAGACAAAACGTTCTAGCTRTCGCTTAATTAGGTTCATCCTTCCTCTTGCATCAAATATTACTGATATAATTTTAACCTTATTAGAAAGACTATAACCAAAGCAAACCTATAGTCAAAAATGTTAGCTAGCATGACTTTAACTTGTGATAACTTTTCAATTCAAGTAACTTTATTTGTTAAAATCTATTGTGATGCTTTTTTGGACAATTATATCAGACTGTAAAATAATATGATACTTCATAGGAACTATGATTTGGCTTCTGGAAGCTATGTTATAGTACAGTATGAAGATATAATGAAAAACCTAGTGGAGTACTGAATGCTTTGTACAGTTTTTTTAAATACTCAAAATCTGAGTGGAAAATATCTTGTTTTTTGTCACTGTTTAAGAAAATGCAGTAGATATTTCGTTGCTTTGTGTTCTGCTTTCTTCATATCTCTCCAGTATTGTCGGTTTGCTCTGTTTTAGTTGTTGAAATACAGTATATACTGTTTTCTTCTCCTCTTACTCTTCTGCTTTCTCTGTYTTGCTGCTGAGTATAGCATGATGATTTTGTGCGTGTTTGATTCTCTAGCAATAGTTTATTGTTTTTCTTTACAGGTTGCTTGTGTGAGTGAGAGTACAGGGTCAGTCCATTTAGACTGACATGAGAAACCGTTTTGGTAATAGAGATATTCTTATTATGGTTCACTCATAMTAGGAGATGAATTTCAGATGAATCTGCCATCCTGGTGGTCTTCAGTGTTGTCATCCCTCATGAAGATTTTGTTGCCTGTCGTAAGGCCTCAAACCATCC
Organism: Rhea americana; assembly: GCF_003343005.1. NCBI lineage: Eukaryota > Metazoa > Chordata > Aves > Rheiformes > Rheidae > Rhea > Rhea americana. The sequence goes on from NW_028186435.1 coordinate 5,283,028, forward strand.
CATATCTGTGCCAAAGCTGGGACAAAGGTTTTGAACTTAACTGGCTCATGCATGAGACTGCTGGAGTAATTTGAAAGCGTTAACTGATGCCTGATCTGCTTGTTACTAACCAGAGGTTTGAACAAGCTGTAGCAGTTTACAATAAGTCAGCATTGTGAGGAGGGGCACATTTTTTGATTTCCATGTATTACTATCTAGCTGTTGAAAGTGATGGTTCAAAACATTTTAAACATCTTTATAGATGTTCAGTAGGCTTTTTTGATTGTGATCCAGGCCTATCTGTGCGTGTGGACCTTGCTTTTTATTAGATGTTTCCTCCCTAATGCACAGCAGAGGTTTGCTGTCATACATGTTGTACAGTTCCAAAGGAGTTGTATTACAATTATTCTGCTTCTCTCTTYCCCTCTCTCCCTCCCTCCTGCAAAGATACTGTTTAACTAAGTTGGAGTAATGAGCAGATGATAAAACCCTGACAAAACAAGTAACTATGATCTTTGATTCCCAGGTTTCTTACATAGCTAGGTAATACAGGTTCTGTTCTCGTTGGCAAATRTAAAATATAGATTTTTCTTTTTCCTGAGATACTCTCAGATTGTTGGATAAGACGTGACATGAGTATAACTTAGTCTCTTCACTCTTTAAAGTAAACTGGGTCTGTCTCAATGTCATTCTTCCTTAAAATGAAAAATAAATGAGGGGAAGAGAGAAGAAATAATATGCAAGAGCCCTTGCTAAAAATATTTGAAGACGGTTGGTTCTATCACCTATCTGCTCTGGAGAGACCTCAAAAAAAATATTTTGAAAATTGGATAGATAATTATTTATAAAGATGTGTGGTTTTGAGGTTTTTGCATCAGTGGTTTGATATAGCCTGAAGCAAGAGTTGTATTTTGTTTTTTCCTTGATGTAGTTGAGAAAAGTAGCTTTCTTCAGTAAGCAGCCTGGCTTCTCCATAACGCAAACACTAGAATTTACAACATGTAAATTCTATACTATATACTATTCATGGCTATAACAATGTCATGTATTACATCTTTCTCTAGAAAAGCTCCCAGGAAAATGTTGAACTTTGAAGACAATTGTGAACAAACCACCCAATTTTCTCTGCCCCATTCAACACGTTCACTCTCACTGTGAGGTTCTGTTAGATTAACCTTGTATGACAAATGTGTGATGCTGGTCAGAAAAGGAATACATCGAAAAAGTTTACTTCATTACTGTATGGATTTTAGGGTTGAAGTAAAGTTTGGTTAGGTTATGCAGCCTCCCAGTTGAACAAGAACAAACAAAAAGTTGCAGCTGAGGTGGGAATTTTGCTGCAGTTTAGCAAAGCAGCAAATGCTGTGTGCTTCTCCTAGCTAGCCTGGAAGAGTGCACATACATGAAAATCTTGAAGATTTTATTCAGCATTGTTGTTGTTAAATTAATCCACTTGATTCACAACAGTAGCTGAATTGTAGTAAGATAATGAAATACTAGTCACCCGCTGAGAAAGTAAAATCTTTTAAATGTTAATATTCTAATACTTTGCAGGCAATTTGCTGCATGTGAATGGTCTTGTCAAGGCCAGCTGAGTTCTTCCTGCATGAATGTTTAAAGAGTTGGRGCCTTTAATACTGTACTGAATTTACTGAATATTTGTCAAACACTAGTAGAATCATCCTCTGTTAGACTTTGCATGAGGGATCCTAAATTAAATCTCATTTAAACACTATTTCCAGATCTGAATTGTGAAAAATTTCATTGTTTATAGCTTCCTCTGGTAATTAGATGGTTCATCATTTACACTTTTTTTTTCTTTTCTGCTATGAAAAGTTTGAGTTCTCCTGTTGAATCTCATTTTATAGTTAAGTTGAAGACTTCTCTTCTAAAACTAGGAATTTGAATTGTGTTGAAATGCAAAATGTAAATGCCTGATATATTGTATAACATCCCTCTACTTTTTTTCTTTTCCAAGTAGTAGTGACTTTACTTTTTCTACCTTGAAAAAGATTAGAGTTTTGCATCTTATGCCACATATTTTCCACAGTGTAAYTGTGGGCTAAAAATGATCCTGTAAATCTAGGTGACTGAGAATTTCACTTTTATTAAGGAGTTCAGAATCACAGAGTAGGAGAGGTTAGAAAGAACCTCTGGTGATCATATAGTCCAACCTCTCTGCTCCAAGCAAGGTCACTTACAGCAGGTTGCTCCGGGCTCTGTCCAATAAGGTTTAAATATTTCCAAAGATAGAGAGACTCCACAGCTTCCTCAGGCAAGCTGTGCCAGTACTTGGCCATCCTTATTGTTAAAAAAAATATATATATTTATATTATTTTGGGTGTTTAAGTGGAATTTCTTGCATCTGTGTGTGCCCATTGCCTCTCATCCTGTCACTGGGCACTACTGAGAAGAGTCTGGCTTCATCTTCCTTACTCCACCCGTCAGATATGTATACACGCTGATAAGGTCCCCTAGAGTTTTCTCTTCCCTGACTGAGCAGTCCCAGCTCACTCAGCCTCTCCTCATATCACACTAGATAGAGACTAGATGCTCTAGTCTCTTAACTGTCTTCATGGTCCTTCAGTGRACCTGCTCCAGTAGGTCCCTGTCTCTGGCCCCAGCACTCCCAGSGTGTCTCACTAGGGCTGAGCAGAGCGGAAGGATCACCCCCCTTTACCTGCTGGCAATGCTCTGCCTTAATGCAGTCCTGGAGGCTGTTGGTCACTTTTGCTGCAAGGGCCCATTGCTGCCTCCTGGCCAACTCAGTGTCCACCAGGACCCCCAGGGCCTTCTCTGCTCTCCAGCTGRTCGGCCCCAGCCTGTCCCGGTGCAGGAGGCTGTTCCTCYCYGGGGCAGGGCTTGRCCCTTCCCRGTGCTGGACTTCCTGAGGTTGCTCTCTGCCCCTTTCTCCAGCCTGTCGGGSTCYCTGTGAGTGGCAGCACAGCCCTCTGGTGTGTCAGYCGCTCCTGCCAGTTTTGCATCACCTGCCARCTTGCTGTGGGCRGATTCTGCCCCATCGCCCAGGTCATTAATGAAGGTGTTAAACTGTTCCCTACCATTGGGATTGGTCTTTGAGCAGTTTAGGAAACTCGTGTTTCAGTGACTCAGCCTTAAATTCATTTCCTGTGTTTCCAAACACGTTAAAGAGCTTTAATTTCTTCCACGTCTGTTCTCTGTCTTCTCCTTAATATCTGATTTCTTAACCACTCTTACACAAAATTAAAACTGTTTAAGGCACAGTATAGTAAAATGTATACACCTGCAGATAATTGTAATATTATCTGGATAAGTTAGGATGATGATGATGCTACAGATCAACATTAATACCTTGGTACCCCAAAATATTATAGCTCAGWTCAGTTTATTGTTTTTGTCGTACTGCATGTTCAGAAGCTAAAAATCACTCATGATCCTTCTGAGAATATCATGTTCTAAAAAGTAGCGTTTGTGGTTATTTTAAGACTCTGTTCTGGATCATGTAGTGTTTTGCAGTTTGGTTGCTATTTATACTGACCGACTTTTAACATTACACTTTGTAATTGCTGTAATGGTGGTGTTTTACAGTGCTTTTGTGTGAAGCCAGTGATTTCTTTCACCAACAAGGATAGGGTCACACTAATGACTTGCAGTAGTGTATATTTATTTTCTGCTAAAAATACAGTAGTACTTTACACTAATCTTAATACTTGGGGGGAAAAAAGGATGCTGGGAGGGAAGTACAAATAACAATGGAACTCTGGAGTGAAGCATTCACTTCTCTGGCATTTGTCATAGAAACATTGTGAAGTCACTTACCTACTTATCCATATATGTTAAAATCACAAGTAGTGGCTTAAATTATCTTAAGCAAAATTGGTCTGAATAATTTTAGTACTAAGTAAGTTATTATGCATTACTTTCTTCAGTAATGCTACATTTGCCTGTGAACATATTAGGAATCTCTTTTTAGGGGGCCGGGGGAAAGGGGTGTTATACTGAACATCATACACTACCATGAGTGAACACCTTGTAGAGCTTTTCATATGAGTTAACATTTAATGCTGTAGTAACCCAACTTTTGTTTCATGCAGCATTGTAGCATCTGGCAAACTTGTGCAAAACTTAACTAGGAGGGGTTTTTGGTAGTCAAGGCAAGATGATTCAGAACTAAATCATGCTTTTTTTTTTTTCTTTGAGAAACATACCTTCATTTCTGAAATGGGATGATATAATTGAATCTAGATGTGTCCCCTTCCCTCTCCTGCTTCTCCCTCTACCTTGTAGCAGCTGGCATCCTTCAGAGTCACTGTAGTGCTTTTTTCTTTTTTCTTATTTGCAAAATGGAAGAGGTATCACAAACGTTTCATCATTTTAAGGCTGAAGTTTTACATTTGAAAATCGTGAATGGACCCAGAGCTACTATATTACTTTCTCTGGTATTCTTCCACTCCCGCTATGGAACTGGCTCCTTTCCCTTCCCCTCCTGATACACATTCAGCAATGTTAGGAGCAACACTGTCATTGAGGAGTACCCATCCAGGCCTGTGCTCTTACAATGCTTTTTTTCTTTACTCTATTTAGGCTTTCAGATGTRCATGTATGAAGCAGATGTATACTGGCAGTGTATAGAAGTAGCTTATTACATTGAATTGCTCTTTCAGAGCAATTGTATTGTACCTAAACCAGAAATATACCAAGTAATGCTTCTTTAATTTGAAAGCAGTTCAAGTTAACTGTAGCTGACAGACACAAGCAGTTTGTGTTTCAGGCTGGATAGTTGCTGTGGATGGTACTGAGATGAAATGTGGTTTGCAATACTAAATGCAGAAGTCCCCTAGAGGATGTACTTTGCTTCTGTGTTGCAAAGTGCACTGGCTCAATGCCATGCATGACTAGATTTAGACAATTTGCTTGTCTCAGTTTTCATCTGTTGTGCTCCATCATGTTTCATTCTCTGCCAAAATGGAGAAAGTAAATTGCTTTTTCCTTCCTTAAATCATTTCCTTTTCTGGTTAACGTCATCTTCCCTTGTGTTTTACTTTGTTTCCTTATTTTCTTATTAGTTTATCCCCTTTTCTATCTATTCTTTCTTTCMTACTGGGATTCTGGAACATACTATGAATTTACAATACTGAAGTTTGCAGCTGGATTGAGTCTCAGCTATTGCTCTGTTCATTTTGCATGCCTTATTCTTTCTTGTTTGGATTTATTTTGGCTTTTGGACTGTGAGTTTTAAAAGGCAGTGGCCATCCTATGTTTGGAAAGAGCTTGGGATATCTTGATTGCTGTTGCCATATAAATAATGAAAGCATTTGTTCTGTAGTGCTGAAATGACACATTTTTTTCATTTATTGGTGTTTTTAGACCCAGTACAAAATGTGGTCCAGATCTTGGAGAAACAGTATTTGGAAGAGAAGCGGAGTGCTCTTGAAGAGCAGCGGCTGATGTATGAACGTGAGTTGGAACAGCTACGGCAGCAGCTTTCTCCAGAAAGGCAGCATCAGCATGGTAGTGATAGACTTTCCTATGCTGCTCAGACTGCACAGCAGAAAGTAAATCTCTGGACAGAAGAGAGGTGAGAATACTGGAGTTAAAACAAATGAATAAGAACAACAAAGGGTAGGATGTAAGTGAAAGGCCGAGGTTGAACTATCTGTCAGAAACTTTTTTTTTTAATAGCATTAAACTGCAGTACAAGATCTGCCTTCACCAGAGTGCAAGAATTTCATTTAGGATTAAGTTCTAGTCTTTGAAGTGTATACGAAGTCTTATGTTTTGTTTGATTTAATAAACCATTGAAATAAGGTTTTAGCTTTTATTGGTCAGTGTTACAGCATTTTTTTAGTAATTCTTAAAAAAAAAAAAAAAAGCTACTGAAGCGTTTGTTTTTAGCACTTACAGGTTAAGTAGGTTCTGGGAAGAAAGGAAAGGATATAATAGGGACGAGTTTGTCCATGTGGGCTAAGGAGTCTACTCAAGTCTGTTCTTTGTTGAGAGTATACAATGAAAAGAGTATTTTGCAATCCAGAATATATATATATATATATATATATATATATATATATATATAYWMTCTCTCTCTCTCTCTCTCTCTCTCTCTCTCTCTCTCTCTCTCTCTCACACACACACACACACACACACACAAAAGGAGGCCTTAAGTTTTGTATGTATGCATTTCTAAAAGTAAGCTCAGCTTCAGAGGACTGCTATAATTGAGTATTGACGAATAGTCGAATACAGAAGCTACTTGGGAAGAAATGAAAGAGGAGGCTTGCTGTGAAGTGAAAAGGCAGGAGCCCCTTTGCAGASGGGCAGCATGGCACCTGAAGTCAGCCTTGGTGAAAGATTGTCAGATGATTAGCAGGAAAAATTTAAAAAGTGGACTAGGAAGATGTGAGCAGAATTTAAGCAATGTGCGCATGTTTCCATCCTGAAAATGAGAGAAACTTGGTTTTGGTATCAGTGGGGAGACGAAGATGTTAGCTTTCTGGAGACGAGTTCTAAGGTCAGCAATGAGAGATGATTCAGATTTGAGCTGCCATGTTTTGGTAAACAAACAAATAATTCTGTCATTGGTTTTGTTGAGAAGGAAGAATAACCAGATGTACTAGTAGGTTTTCTTACATTTTTCTTTCTAGCTCTATTTCCTGTGAATGTTTGTCTTTTAAAACAGAAGCTTCATTATTCATTCAGCTTTTTTTTTTTTCTGAACATGGTGACTTCAAGTACTCCATCTTGATTACTTTGCCTTTATTCTTTGACATAAGAAATCCTTKTACAAGAAAAGTCTAAACAAAGTAAGCCAAGATTGTGTTTCAGCTTTCAAATTCGGAATGTTAGAAATAGAACAKATGTAGTGCTATACCCTGTTTGGTTTAGTGTTTGTGCAAGGTCTTGTTTTGTAAATCCTGCCAAATTTGGCCTGGGGAGGAAGAAGAAGAAGAAAAAAAAAAAAAAGCTAGTCTGCTCACCCGCTCACCAGTGATGACTACAGTGTTTCTCATGGCAAGTATAGGGAGAAGTGTTGCTGTTTCAGCTTTAATTAAAATAATTTTGTTCCGTAAGAGCTAAAAMCAGAATCTTTGTATTGTGAACTGAATGTAAAGCATTGCAGTGTCATGGTTGTGATTTTGCAGACTGTCTTAGTAGTATGGCAGCAGAGTGAAATAAAATGCACTCTGGTTGGAATCATTCTTGCTGTTCAGAATTGCCTTGAGCACAGCGAAGCCATCATAAAATCTTTGATAATTCACTTCAGTAGCAGAAATTTAAAATTGGATTTATTGGCAAGGGAAGGGATACCTTTAGAAAGACAAGAATGAGAGGAGTGGGAAGTGGTAGAAACCTTTTTGACTGTCCTTGACTATGGAGAAGAAAAAGTTACAGGTGATCAGCCCAAAGTTAACCAAGCACCACAGGAATTTACTGACGCACACAATGAGAATCCAGAGCGGTATCAAGCATTGGTGTCCCGTCACCCTTGTTTTCTCAGCAGTTGCTAGAAACTGCTTTGGGAGGAGCTATGCTTCGAACAAGCGTTTTGCCTCTGGAGTTCAGGGTGATTACTTCAGTCTGTATATCTGTTGAATTATTTGAAGACTGTGATTACTGCATAGTTTGGAGGAAAAAAAAAGAAACAAAGAAAAACACAAATGCTATTTGTAGTGGTTAGTAAGGTGTCTGGTAATGTTTTTCTAGCACTTCCATTGAATAAGCAGTTTTCTGGGAGAACTAATTATCAGTTTCCTGTCCTCCAGAATATCATCTTAGGTTTACATTTTTCTTCTCTAGAAGAGGCTCAGGCTTATGAAAAAAGGAGGAAAATTTTGGATCTTCTTATTTTAAAAAAGTAAATCTTAAGAGAATTTCTGCTTTAAGAGCATGGCAACATAGTTCTGATAGGGTGTTCACTAACCAGCTGGCTAGAGTGTGAGAACTGYAGAAAAGGTGGGAAGATTTTATATGAAGAACACGTAAAAGAGCCAAATGCCTGGATTGCAAAGAGCTTAATTCATGCATTTTGGCTGTGGGTCTGCTGTCACTGCTAGTGGAGCTGAGCTCTTTTGGATCTGCCAGCATAATGAATTTGTTAAGTATCAGATGTAGGCATGTGATGGTGTCTGTCAAACCAGCTAGAGCACATTACAGTTTATTCAAGCTTTATGCTGACAGCAGAAGGACAGACACTACCTGATCTAGTATTAAAACCTATTGGCATCATAACTTTGAACAGATGTAATCTATCGGAGGGAGTTTGTACTGGAGCAAAGCTTTTGTTTGTTTGGACTCAGCGTTTTACTTGAGGTACTAAGAATCCCAGAGACTTGCAATGACACCTTGGAAGTGTCAGATTTGATTTTTTTTTTCCTTTTTTTTTTCTTTTTCTAATCTTTTATCTAAACTGTTGTTTCAGGATTTCACATTCAGTGGCTTTGGTTCATGTCCTGATAGAGCTTGGTATATGTTTTGTTATAAGAATTATGAAGTCTCATCTGAAAAATACTTTGCTTGCCTAAGTTTCTGGAAGTGCAGTGGCACAGCTCTATACACAAAAGCAGAACTATAGCATGCAAAAGATAATGATTACTGCCTGTAATAATAGTTTGGCTGAGCTACTGTAACCACTCCTGTGGTCTTAAACTATTCCTTTCTAAAAAATCTGTCTAAGAAAAAACTAGTGCTGAAGCGTCCCCAAAAAGCTAACTAGGTGCAGGTTAGCTGGATAATGGAAGGGACTTGGATATAGCTGGATCCCATACCTCTTGAAGTACTTAAAAATCAAAGCTATCTTTTCTTTCTCAAGGTAGTCAGCTGCAACAGTGGCTGCAGGTGTAATACACTCTCAGCATAAAGCACTAGTTAGAGTAATTCTCGACTCTACTTTCATTTTCTGGGTGAATGAAAAATTACAGCTGTCTGTGCAATGTGTCACTCCTGTAGTCAATAATTGCTCATTTAATCTTGATGGTCTGGATAACAGAAGCAAGACGGACAGGGAAAGGAATCCTCCATGTAACAGTAGGAGCAGACRTGGAGTAAGCAGACTTAAAAATCTGCTAATAGTAGCAGCTATATAAAATCCAACAAAATCTGCCACTGTGGRTTAGGTCAGGTAGGGGAGAGATACAGAGCTGCATGCTTTAGYGTGCTGAAGGCACTAAAATTCAGAGCTGCTTGCTAATGCTGCTAGTCATTTCCCACTTCCTGAGTGATACTGTATGAGGAAACTGCCAGAGTGCAATTGCAGTTACCCAGGCTGTTCTTTCAGCTGTCTAAAAAAGGTAACCACTCAAGAAGAATCCTTTCTGGGAGTAAAAGGCATATTAACAGTTCTTCATAGTTTGTGCTATAAAGATCTGTAGTTTGTGCTATAAAGATCTGAGCTTATCTGAATAAAGGCAAATTGGCAAACTTTAGCCATATTCGTGGCAAGGCCTAGAAGAGTTCAATTGTTCCTTCCAGCCTTGTCACTAATGTAGTGTATTTTGTAGAAATTAAAAGTATGTGAACAGTGTGTTTCAGTGGGATTTAGCATAGGAAAGCTGAAAAATTGTATACAGAAGTGGTAACCACTGAAMTATCTGATACTTGATCACAAAGCTTGTGCAGGAGATAACAGGATACAGTAAATGCAGCTGGGATTCTAAAGAAATTCTAAAGAAAGGCAGAAAGGGAATTTTCCTCTCTGTTTCCTCRAAGGATAATTACACAATACTTTAAAGGTAAACCGAAGATGAAGATCCTGGGTGAGAGTGTGTCTTTGTATCACAGATGGAGACACAGTATGTGTCACAGCAGGTTTGCCAGGCTTTACCTTAGAATAGATTTGCTCAGACGAGCTTTCGAAACCTTTTTGGAATTTGTCTGCCCACAGCAGAGAGTGCACAAGTTATTAGCTGTAYTCACTCATTAGTTGCAAGGTACATCTGGTATACAGAACATTCAGGGGTTTTTGTATGTCCACTTGAAATGGCTGAGTATATGCAGGGAGTTCTGGGGCTGTGTAGCACTGCGAGGCCCACAAAGCCCCTGTTGTGATGTGAGGGGGTGGCCTACAGGAACTGCGGGTGCCAGCGTCTTGATCTGAGGAAAACAGTTTTATCAAGTATCGTGTGCAAGGACTAGTAGTTTCTGTGGAATATGATTCCAGATTAAAGGGAAAAAAATGACTGCAATTATTTCATGCCTTGAAATTTAGGAATATCTCTAGGGCTTTTAGCAAATTATCATTGTAACAGCACCCATAGTACTGTGCCCTTTTATTTGGTGAGAAGTGCTAGACWTCTCTCAACAGTAACGTTTGTTTAGTATGTGATTAATGCTTTTCAATGAAATTGTCTGACAGTTTGTTAACATAGTGTTATACAGCATTTCTTCTTAAATTTGTTTCAAAAAAGTCTTTGTTAGCCCCCCTATTTGCAACTTTCCAATAATAGAAATAGGTTTCTGTGTATTTTTCATGTTACCTACTGCACCACAGGGATGAATTGTTTCGACAGAGCCTGGCTAAGCTTCGAGAACAGATAGTAAAGGCGAATACACTGGTGAGAGAAGCAAACTTCTTAGCAGAAGAAATGAGTAAACTAACTGATTATCAAGTAACACTTCAGATTCCTGCTGAAAACCTCAGTGCCAACAAAAAGGTAATAAGAACAATCACAACTGGAGAATGAAATAGTTCCATGGCTAATCTAAAATATATATAAATATTTAACATTCATATAATTTGAGGACGTAAAATATTCTTTGTCAGATTATGTAGCACCCAGAACATGGAGGCTACCCAGGTTTGATACTTAGAAAGTGAAAATTAAAATTAGACTGTAGAATTAAGTATGGATCTTGCTGTTCCTTCAAATGTATGATAACCACATGTGCATGCAGTTCGTGAACAAACATTTGCATTATGTTGCTATGAAGTCTAGGTACAATGCTTCATTTTAATTATACTTACCTTTGCAAAAATTACTGATCTTTGTTATAGTACTGTACTATTTTTGTCTTGATMGTTTTCTGGTTGTAGTATTGCTGTAAATATAGTATCAATTAAGATAGTATAGCTGCTATAACTGATTTGAGTGAGACTATTGTTAATGTTTTTGTCCTTCTGTGGTGGATTTTATTTACACAGTAACATCTGCTGGACCTTTAGAGCATATAAGGCTGTATATGAGAACAGATATAATATGGACAGCATGCAGAGGGAAACTGTTTATATTGCAATGTAATTTGAGTGAAYGGTTAAGCTACTTACGAGCCTTTCCTGCAGTGATTTTTTTTCCCTCTCCTCTGGTTTAGAGGGGCGCAATAGTAAGTGAGCCTGCTATTCAAGTGAGAAGAAAAGGAAAAGCTACTCAAGTGTGGACTATTGAGAAACTAGAGAACAAATTGATTGATATGAGAGACCTCTATCAAGAATGGAAGGAGAAAGTTCCTGAGGTATTAAATACATACTTTTTGAAATATATCACAGATTAGGTTTGCTTTTGYTTAACTCCTTTTAATATGTTATACAGATAAAATGAAAGACTTCACATATAAAATGGTACTGGTTCATAACTTTTTTACCACGATACTAAACATTCAGAATGTTTAACACAGAGTAAAACAGGGCTGTGTTTTCTCCCCACTTGTATCCTCAAACATAATTGTGCTGATACTAGTAGTGACTCATAATATTAGCAAGAACATGTATTTTACCTGGCATGATGTAGGTACCATGAAAATGCACCCTAGCTCTGAATGGAACCAGAGAGCTGTGTTAGAAATGGTGATTGTATCACTGTCAGTATCAAGGTTAGGTARGCAGACTGGAGAGTGCTCATGCCATTTAGACACCCTTAAGGTGCAGCAGGCATAGCTAGGGGTAGAACCTGCTGATAGTGTGAAATATTCTAYAACTTCATTAGTACATCCCTCAACATAAAAGCAGTGAAGTTATCAACTGAAGATAGATGGTTTTGACAGAGAAACTGAAGTAAAGACTAGTGACATTTCCTGGGAATTTAAGTAACAGGTTAGCTGTTAGCTTAGTTTGCCAGAGGACATCCTGTAAATATCTAGGTAGAAGTGCATAAGGAGTACCTCTTGCTGTCTTGTGGCTGATACAGGGCATCTAAACTACTTGTATCAAGAATCATTCTCAAATATGTTTGAACAGTCCTTGTTCCCGTGTTACACGCTTTGGGCAGGACGATGGAAATGTCTGAAATCATAACACGGGAGGTGGAACACCTCATTTGTGCCCATAGAAGACAATGGTGATTTTCCTGCTGACTTTAGTAAGAAATGATAGCACATCCTTCAGTTATAATAATACTTCTTCCTGAGCTGGGATGATCATTTTTTTGACATGTGACACAGTGCATGTGTTCTATGTGATGCATAGAAATACGTAGGTCAAATGTGTGTGTTTGAAGAGGAAAGAGGAGGAGAAGGGAAGGAGCTCATATAAGCAATAATGCTGATATAAGCCATCAGTCCACTGAGGAGTGGATGTCGTACCAAGAATTTGCATGAATTACTTGTGGCGGTGTATGGGGTGCTTGCATAGAAAAAAGCTGCAGAGATGATCTCAGCTTTGTGGGAGTTATAGAAGCACTTGTAGGTGTAAGTGAGACTCATCCTGCACCTACTCTTTTGTCCTTTTAGTGGTACCCAGCAGCCAAACCAGCTATGCAGCCTGAGAAAGTTTTGTGTGTTCCTTTTAAAATGAGTAAATAAAACAAAGCAAGGTGAAGCTTCTTGAAATCAATGGCTATTTTGCTTGCTGAGGCTAAAACCTGATTYGTCTGGACACTATTACAGAATGTAGATTGTGATATTGCTATTTACCTGCACAAGAAAGGATTGTGCAGTGTCTTATCTTAACAGTTTTGTTTCAGATTGGTATGTCCCTATACTTYTTATACTTGTAATAGAAAGAGAGAGAGAAACATTTGTAGTGACTTCATTTTTGTGCCATGATATTTTACTTTGTGGTTATTTGATTCACTGTCCTCCCGCCTTCCCTCCTCTCCTCCGTGGAGCTTACAGTCTTTGAATAACTTCTGTGTTTTTCAAAAACAGATAAGGAAGATCATTGGCAAAAGAGGTGATCCTTTTTATGAAGCACAAGAGAATCACAACTTAATCGGTGTAGCAAAYGTTTTTTTGGAGTGCCTTTTCTCTGATGTTAAGCTTCAGTATGCTGTGCCCATCATCAGCCAGCAGGGGGAGGTAAAACTGAATAGTGCCTTAATGCATGGTATATTGTGCTAGGAAAGATTTGCACCTGTGCGGCTGCTGCTGCTTTTTGCTGGAAGACTTAAAGTATAGCACTTTTTAAACAAAAAAGCAATGCTTATCATCTTGTTTCTCAATGAATAAGTGTTTAGTGAAGTGATATGTGTATTTTCTGTGTAATTGCTTAAAGTTGCTCAGCTATTGAAAGTCTAAAATTTCTAATATCAAGTAACTAAGTAAAATTAAACATCTTAAGTTTTTTGATGTATAGCTGTGGTCCTGAGTGATTTTTATGTTGTGTGTGAATCATAAAGGTGAGTAGCTCTATATAAACAATTTCTTCATATTCCATTCTTTTTCCCCCCCTTCATTTTCTTCATTTGGTAGTTGTAAGCCAGACAGTTCTAACTGYCTAAGTTGCCTGTTTCTGCACACCTTCTGAAGTTAGTTATCTGCCATCTTAATGTCTTTAAAGCCTTTTTGCCTAGRTATTTAGTATTTGTCTCACCCTAGGTTGCAGGACGGCTGCATGTTGAAGTAATGCGAATCACTGGGTCTGTACCAGAACGTGCAGCAGAAGGAGACGACTCATCCGAGAACTCTAGTGAGAGTGGAAGTCTGGAAGTCATGGATAGCAATGGAGAAATTATTCAGAGAGCAAAAAAGCTCTCCTGCAGGGTAAGCAAGAATGCGGAATGAAGTTATATAGATACAAAGTTGCAAACTGTTCTCTAGTTACAGTCTAATGTAAAATAGTAAGTTATGTAGAGTACTGCATGCATAAAGTTCTCTAAAGAGAAAAAGAGAGGCTTAAACTGGATCCGCTAGAGTCTAGCTCAGTCTAACTGGCCATAGTTGCCCCAGCTGAATTAATTCACTTTAGTTTCTAGTATATGTAGGCTGACATCATAAATACTGACATTGCCAAGAAGGGCAKTCCTTGTAAACACAAAAGAGGAAACAGTTTTTCCACATACCTGTGTCTTTTGTCCACATGTTCTTGAGTTTCCAAAGAAAGCATATGTAATGTTGAGCAGGTTAGATGTGTATAACTGTTTTTCTTGCATCTGTGTTTCTTTAGAAACTTTAGAATCTTCAGAAAACATTTTTTTTTCTTGGCTGTTGATGCCTTTGGCTTAAATATTTAGTCTTTAAATGCTTTACAACTGAAGAGGAAATAATCATATTTCTGAGAGGACTTGTTTTATCTCCTCAGGTAAAAATAAAAGAAGCAACTGGATTGCCACCTAACCTTTCCAACTTCGTCTTCTGTCAGTATACATTTTGGGATCAATGTATATCAACAGTAGTGGCACCAGTGGTAGGTCCAGATGTGCCTTCACCTCAGAGCAAGGAAGCTCGTTTTACAGTGACCTTCTCTCACTGTAAGGTAGTGGTTTATATCATTAAATACTCTTATCAGGAGGATGGTATATTTGAGGAAAAACTAGAGTTTGAGCCTTGTTTTCCTTGAGGGGGGGAAGGAGGAGGGAATCCAGTCATATAACTAATGACTTTTTACTATACTTTAGATGCAATAATATTTCACTTCATCACCTCTCTAAAAATGCAACAAAGTGGAAAAAATTATAATAAGAGATCTTTTGAGTTCATCTTGTCATGTCATCAATCATGTCATCTTTAATGTGTATGGAAGCTATAGTTTTTGTAATGAGATCTTATTATATACTTGTTTGATAAGTTCAGTAACTCTATCAACTGGAGTCAAATTACTTCATCTGAACGTGAGGTTTTTCACTTTGTTTCCAGGACTATGTGGTGAATGTCACAGAAGAATTTTTGGAATTCATTTCTGAAGGAGCTCTTGCTATAGAGGTTTGGGGTCACAGATGTACRGGCAATGGTAGCTCTGTTTGGGAAGTTGATTCTCTTCATGCCAAAACTAGGACACTGAGAGACAGGTAGGAATACTTTACACAAAAAATGTTTCCATCAGCTTTCCAAAGGTTTTCTAATAATTACARTGCTAGCAGAAATTATACTGTGGTAAGACAAGCATTAGTTTCTGTGGGGATGTCTTTCTAGGTGGAATGAGGTAACTCGACGAATAGAAATGTGGATTTCCATACAAGAACTGAATGAGATGGGGGAGTATACTGCAGTTGAACTCCATCAGGCAAAAGATGTAAACACAGGGGGCATTTTCCAGCTTAGGCAGGTATGTATCTTTGTCATCTTGCTCATGCTTAAATTAATTTYGAATTTTATGCTTATTTTCTCTTTCCCTTTAATTCCTCCCCCGTCTTCTCCTCTTGATTACCTGTTYAGGGTCATTCTCGCAGAGTTCAGGTGACAGTGAAGCCTGTACAGCATTCAGGAACATTGCCTCTCATGGTAGAAGCAATTCTTTCAGTCTCTATAGGTGGTGTGACTGCCAGGTCAACTAAATTGCAAAGAGGCTTGGACAGCTACCAGGTAGGACAGTTACTTCTTCAGACATTGTGGGGTTGCATGATTTTGTTTTTTGTGTGTGTGTGTGGGGGGGGTATTTATTTTAATTATTCTAAAATCTGCCCAAAGTAGTTTCAAAAGGGAGCTATACTATTATCTTGCAGGTTTACACTTAAAATGTAAGCATATGGTGCTGAATCTGCTTCTTTTTTTTTTTTTTCTCAGTTAAATACTGATTATAAGTGTGATATTTGGATATACACAAAGCAGTAGGAGTATGGAAGAGGTGGGGTGGTTCTCTTACATGTGTGTAGGGATGAAATGAGTAACAGTTTTTTTTTTCTAGCTCAGTTTTCCTCAATTAAAAGGGATGCTGAAAGTTGAGGAGGAGAAAAATAGGAAAAAGTAGTAGTTCAATGGGTGGAGAAAATGTCTCATAGTGAGATACTGTTCATCTTTTSAAAAGGGGCTGAACTTGATCCGCATCAGAAACAGTCATGACTGAATGCCAAAGGGCTATCTAAGCTAGCAGAGCAAGGTCTTGATAAGAATAAATGGCTTGAAGCTGATACTGGGCAAATTCATACTGGAAATAAAGCACCCTTTTAACAGCAAGGGCAAAGAACAAGTAGAAACAGACCACCTAGTGCAGTGAGGAAATGACTGGGTATGTTTGTCAAAAGTTAAATTCAGAACCACAAGTAATTAGCCTAAATGCAGATGAAACTGTAAAATATAAAGGCTGGTGATATACTAGATCACTCCTCTTCTGGCACTATATTCTATGCTTTTTTTTATGAATATATTCACAAATACTTCAGTCAGCTGAGATGCTGTAGTCTATAACAAAAATCTGATTCTACCTATTAAATAGAACTCTGGTGATTTGAATTTTGTAACTTCAGTATATTACAATTTTCTGTGGCAGAAATGTTTGTATACCAAAATATATATATTATATAATATATATATATATAGGGTGTTTCTGTGAGTTTTTGTTGAGAAAAAAAATGCATGTTCTTTTGTGTTTTACAAAATTTATTTTCTTCTACCAGAAGGATGATGATGATGGTGGTGATATGGATAGTTACCAGGTATTGCTGCTGTTGCTGTCAATCCTATGGCATGGGGCACAGCTAATGCTAATAGCCAGCAACTTTCAAATGAATAAGCATACTGGAGCRAGCAGAAGCAGCTTTGAAATATTCTATGCATTTCAGAGGCTACCTGGGCTATAAAACATTGCTATTTCAATTTACCTTGTGACTTTATAATCTCGCAGTGTACTCTTTTCTCTAGTACTCAGCAATCAGCTCTTCTAACTGGCTACATGAATTGCTATATGAATAAAAGCTTAGCAACATCRATTTAGAATGAAAATAGTTTCCATTTAATGTTTTAGGAAAGAAAACTGCAGCTGCATGAATATTTGCCAACCAAACTTTACAGCATAGGGGTTTGGTTTTTTTGTTTCCTGTTTTCCTAAAGAAAATGTCTTAACCTTTTAAGTTGTACAGTTCTCTGAAATGCTAGTGGTGAGAGAGAATGGAAGTGTTATGAGTGTGGGAAGTACACAAGTTCTGTGAAACATTTTTCTGATTTAAGYTCATATAAAAGAAAACAAACCTTGAGCCTGACTTTCTATGTGATAAGTAGATATAGGACAGTCACAATTTTAAAAGCACAAAAGGGGAGTCATTTAAGAGATGATAAAGGGGAGAAGGGAAAATACCTAAAAAGAAAAGCATATTACAAAACCTCTGTTTGGAAGTCTTATTTCAATTACAGGGCGTTACAGAAGTTAAACCAGTTAGGCAAAAATATTGATATCCCTTAGGATAGTTTGTTAGATTTTATGGCAATCAAAAAATATCAGTTAGGTACTAACTTCTTCGCGGGCTGTTTATGCGCTTCTTGACAAATCACAGAAAAGAGTGAACTATATTTTCCTGTGATACCACAAAGCATGATTGCATGATGGGTTTTGTTTGCATGAGAAATCTTTTAATTGCACAGATAGCAGCTGCTAGCTATGGAATTTTGTGCAGGTTTAAGGGAATACTGACCTGTCTAATCTTCAGGACAACTTATGATGCATTGTTTTTTTTTCCTACTGTTAAAGCGCTTGATTGCCACTTCTATGGGTAATTAGCCTAGTCTAATATATAATTCTATACAACAACTGAGAAATAGTCACTTTTTTTCTCCTGTTGAAATTTGAGAATTGAAAGCAAATGAGCTTCCATTGATGGATGATGAGCTACTTAATCAGTATGCATGTTATTGGGGGAAAAACTTTTCTGCATTGTGCAAGCTGTTCAAAAGCAATTCTGATGAAATTATCAGAGAATTCACTACCCATTATTAGGCTGTTGTCAATGTTAACTATCCTTTCTGTTTCGGCATTAGGAAGAAGATTTAAACTGCGTGCGAGAAAGATGGTCTGATGCATTAATAAAGCGCAGAGAATACTTGGATGAGCAGATTCAAAAGATCAGTAATAAACAAGGTTTGAATTTTAAAAGCTTGGAATTTCTCTTATGAGTACTTTATTCTTCTCAACACCAAAGATGTCATACATATTATATGTATCTCTTTCACTGCAGAAAAATCAGAGGATGATATAGAAAGAGAAGCCCGACTAGTAGAACAATGGGTAGGGCTGACRGAAGAGAGGAATGCAGTGTTTGTCCCTGCACCAGGCAGTGGAATTCCTGGTGCCCCTGCAAACTGGTACGTTCAGAAAAAACATTGCAGTGAGTAGCTTTTTTTTTTAATGTGAACATTGCAAACTACAAGGTATAAGTCTGAAGATGTGTTTTATAGCTTCCCATGTTGTCATGTATTACCACAATTTACGCTAAGCTGGGAGAAGGCCGGAAGATCAGGTTCTGGTTTGAATGTAAAGAGAGGTTTGCTTAATTAAGGTATTATATAAACTTTCAAAGTTTGAACGTATYCTTTGATTTTAAGATAGTATTTTCCTTTTTCTACAATTATAATAAAGTTATCCTGTAGTTTTAGGCCTTTCAACAGAAGAGTGACTCAAAAATGATTTAGAACACTTAATTGAAGTGTGGTGAGGAGGAAAAGGACTTTGATTAAAAAAGATATGTTTTCTTTTTCATTTAAATATCCAAGACATTTATGTTTAATTTCATTTAAATTTCCGTTTTAACTAAGATAATCAGATCTATGAAAAATGAAGACTGGAACACACAAAATTTGAGAAAGTGTGAACAAGAAATATAACTGATAGTGTGTACACACTAGTATCTCTGATAATATCTAATCTCTCTTCTTTAGTGGGGCAAATGGTTTAGTGATACTCTTGTCTTAATACTTCAGCTGAATAAAGAAAAACTCAGAAATTTGTTGTCCAAGTTGCTAAAAGTATATGTATTAGTATAAAGACTACCTTGCCCGTAGCTGCGTATCAACTTGTTTGAAAGGATAACCTTTATGTATAAGATGACTAAAACATATATACTTATTTCACAATGTTATGTAAAAACAATTAATTTGATGAGAAACTGAACAGAACATTGAAAATTGTCATCCTTACAGCAATTGAAATGTGTTGTGYCATGTGAAATAAGTTTTAGTAAAGCACTACATTTAGCTGTGTGTTTAGTTGTGTAAAAACTATGCCTATGCAACATACGCATTTAAATTACCCACCAAAATATTGAGAGCTTTTTACTCATTGGTTAAAATTGATATGACCATTGCATGGAGATGTGTTGAGGGAGAGTGTAGTGGTTATCACATCTGCTTTACATGCTGAAGGTCYTGGGTTCAAGTCCTAGTGGAACCAGCACTAGGAAATCTTTGGGAGGCTGGACTAGATGATTTCYAGAGGTCCCTTCCAACCTTGTTGATTCTATGATTCTGTGAAATTAAGTATGTGTTTACCTTTGTTGTTGATAGCAATTTGTTTTGTTTCAGGATTCCACCTGCAGGAATGGAAACGCATATACCTGTTCTCTTCCTTGATTTGAATGGTATGTTGTAATGGCAGATTAAGAAACCTGGTAAAATAACAAAATTTAGCTTAGATCAATAAACTGATAAATGGAAGAGTGAATCTTAAATGTCTAAGAAAATACAAACAAGTTCTGGCAATGGCACTGGCTGCTATGACTTTCAGAATGTTTTTTTTCTTCTGAATCCATATATTGGAATAATTAAGCACAGTTACTTTAAAATTTAGAGTAAAGAATTGGGGAATATGTGAACACAGTGGTAGATTATACAACAGAAAATGGCATGAAAAAGCAAGTTTAATGAAATCCATGTTTCATTAAAGCASTGATAGGAAATCTCCTAAGTGCTACAGCATTTCTTCAGCTGAGATAGCTGCAGACATTTAAACAGCTGTTTTAAGAAAGAATGTATTAAGAGTATGATGAATGTTTTGTTAGAATATCTAAGCCTTCTCCCTCTGGAGGCACTTAGTTTTACATGAGACAGAATTACTGAGTTAAATTTTTAGGGCAAAGATACACTGTAAATAACAAGAGACTAGTGTTAGGACTATGTTTAAGGACTGCTTAGGAAGCAAGTTTGTAAGCATAAGCTTGGACATGAAGCAGAAGAGTATCCACAGGCTTTCTCATATCCAGCACTTTCATAGGTCAGTAGACATGTTTAGATAAGCATCACATTAATGGCTGCTTTAGAATCTGCTTTTTGAAAATGATATGCATTCTTCATATATGCTTACAGAGATGTTCTTATATGTTTGTTTTTATTATCAGAGGAGAGTTAGACAGAAGTCCAAATAGGATATTTAAACAGATCCATGGATCATTGCACAGCTGTGGGTATTTTTCTGCACTAAAAGCCTAATATAGCCAGAAATACTGTTCTTGTTTTAAGATTCCCTGATGCATCAGAACTGATTTAACTAAGAGATGAGCTAGTTAGGCTGACACATGGAATTTTCTGACTCAGTGAGTTAATTTTATGAATATCTTGCAATAGTTCTGAATTCTGTTCAGGTCACATGGGAGAATGAGTTCAGAGAGAGAGTCTTAACCTGGCTTTTCTTCCCTTGTTTTTGTATGCTGAAATCATCTTCACAAATTGCATAGTAGTAAGATTAATAAGGATTAAATGTAGTATGAAGTGTGGATAGGACTTTATTACAACTTCACCTCTATATATTAATATCTTTTGATATAAACTATTTCTTTTTTTTTTTTGTACATTTGTTTCATTAGCTGATGACCTCAGTGCCAATGAACAACTTACAGGTCCCCATGCATCAGGAGTTAACTCGATACTCCCAAAGGAGCATGGGAGTCCATTCTTTTATCTACCGATCATAAAACACAGTGATGATGAGGTAAATTGTTAACAAACCTCTTTCTTGGCTACTGTGACTTGCATTAAAGCTTTCTTCTTTTGCTTTCTTTTCTACTTGTATGTATTTAATCCTTATTACTATTTTTGTCTTACAAATATCATCTATGACTATTGCTGCTTTTTTTTCTGGCATATTTGTTTAAGATCTGAGAGACTATGACTTGTTGGTTTTTCTACCTTAATTCAAAGGAGACAAGTCTTAACGTTTTCTGACAAAAGAGTAGTTCAGCAGCCTGACTCAAAATCACTTTTTCTTATTCCCTCACCTCTTCATCATTCCTTTTGCAGACTCTTGATTCTTCAGAGAAAAGTACCACTTTTGCTGTGCAAACTAGGAATTATGTTAAAATAATTTTTTTTCCTTTGTAGCTCACAATTACTTTTTAARTAAAAAGCTTGAAATTTGTTAGAAATGAATGGTTCTGAGTACATAACTTTCTTTTCTTCTACTTCTTGTACCAATTCGGTTAAACCAATGCTTAAGAGCCTGTTTCCAGGATAAATGGGATGCTGATATTGAGGAGTGGGAGGCAGAGGAAGGAAAAAGATGTTCTGCAGGATGCGAAAGCTTTTGTTCTGCATAGGTCTTAATCTAATCCAACACGCATGGAAACTTTCCTATTGAATTTGATAAGCTTTTTATATAGTTGCAAGAGGATTTGTAGTCCTTTCCCCAGTCTTGTTTCTGCTTCCTCTCTGCCTCCAGCTGTGTAAAGACCTTCCTTTTTTGGGGCAAGGTTTGCATTTTGCAGGGATTATGCTCACTATTTCAGTCCTCCAAATTTTAACACCTCTCTCATGCTGCTTCTGATAAATTCCTTACTGTGAATGGGAAGATTTGCTCCATTTTGTTCAATGAYATTTATTTTTCTTTCATTAAAGAATGGTTTTATTTCATGTTGGATTACTGTAAATTATATCTTTTGTTAGAGTAATTGAGTTTTTAATTTCCCTTTCTCTCCTCTACTGATTTGTCTGTGTAGGTCTCAGCCACTGCTGCCTGGGACTCTTCTGTCCATGATTCAGTGCACCTGAATAGGGTAACTCCTCAAAATGAGAGGATTTACTTAATAGTGAAAACCACTGTGCAGCTCAGTCATCCAGCTGCAATGGAACTGGTATTACGCAAAAGAATTGCAGCCAATATTTATAACAAGCAGGTAAGAAGTTTATAATAATTTTGCATTGTTTGATATCCTGAATTTTGTGAATGTCTTTTCCTAGCTGTTTGCTTCATTTTGGTTAAGTTTAGTCTCTCCTATGCTTGTGAAAGACAAACAAAAAGATTAGCCTAGGTTGCAGTAAAGCTGTGCACTTTTGGTATATTGCTTCAAGCTGTCCATCTTTCAGTCTAATTTGATTCAGCGTGTAGCTGGTGCTGCTTCTGCAACAACAACAAAAAAATTACCTTCTGGCTTGTATGATTTGAAATGTTCTTTGATTCTGAGAAACTTGCAGTAGCTTATCTGATGTAGGGTTACTGCAGCCGCTCTGTTCCTGAGAGCATGTTTGGAGCCTTGGACTCCAAAGTCCAAGTCAGTGTAAACGCAATGTATTCTCATCCTTTCTTTTTGCTACTCTAATTACAAATTAGGTTTGTTCCTCACTGCTACCCATACATATACATTTTCTTCCAGCTTTTACATGGTGATCTCAAGTAGGGTGTTTTGGCCACAAGAATGGATTCTACTCCTCTTTCTTTGCGGCTTTATGGGTTTAAGCAATTAGATGCTTTCTGAAATCATGTTCCTTTCTCTTTCCTAGATGAGACCCTGTTTCAGAATTGCTTCAGATCTTTTGCAGGAGAATGGAGAAAGACAAAAAATCTGTTATATTACTAAGCAATTTACTAAACAATGGAATTCTATGCCTTTTTGTATTTGACGTATTTTCTTTTGCTAGTTTCATTTGTCTAAAATGTCACATTGAAAGAAAATTAAGTCTGCAGTTAGTGATGTAAGGGGTAATTGACAGGTGCAATAAATTAATTTTCACATATACTGCAAGTTTATGCTTCCTATTCCAATTATAGTTAAAAATCAGRATTATGCTTTGCTATAGTAAAAGGAATTCTGATTCCTGTTTAACGTGTGGCTCACAAAATGAGAAGTATGGGTATCAGACTTCCACAGCTGTGTTTTCTCAGTTTTTACAAGCTGTTTTACAACAACTTRTCAAATTTTTGTCCTGAGAAATACACTTTTGTGGTAAAACAAATTTTTGCATTGTAACCTTCTTAGAGTGTCATAAATAACTATCGTCAATACAATAATTCGAAATAACTTTGTTTCTAGAGTTTTACCCAGAGCCTGAAAAGGAGAATATCTTTGAAAAATATATATTATGCTTGTGGAGTGACCTATGAAATAGTATCCAATATTCCAAAGGTAAATTATACTGTATTTCTCTGGCAAATTCACTGAAAAGAATAGAATGACCTGATATAACAGGAGATACTGACTGGGAGATGCATGTGCAATGTTTCTGATGTGAGGAATCTTGCTCAAGTGTGTGCAGTGAGATCCTGTAGTAGAGGTAATTTTGAAATTGTATGAGTGCCTACAGGGGGAATATAGAGACTACTGTAATGCATATAGGTCAGTGAAGCAGGAATAAATGGAAAAATTAGTTTGGCAATATAAATAGCTTTATATACAAGACTTGTACAAATTTTAAACTTACTGTGAAACTGATTTTAAAGGTATACAGATTGGATAATTTGAAACATAAATAGGCTTGTCATCATGTGGTTGTCACTTTTGTATGTTAATAATTACAATTTAAACTCTAGGGAAATCACAGAGAATTTAAGATTTGGGAAGGGAGTCATTACTCATAACATATGATGTTTCAGGTTATATTCTCCTTATTCTTAAAGGAGATTGACTACAATAAATGTATAAAACTTATCCYAAGCTTGTGCTCTTCTTAGTTCAGCATCATTGATACCTGTGTTGAAAAGTCTCTGCTCTGTGCAAGGATTATTGATTCAAATTAATTTCTGGATTGAGATGGTCTGAGTAAATGAATTCACACATTGAAAAGGTTAAAGATAGGCTTTAATTTAAAGAGCTTAATAGTGCAACTTACAATTTAGGCTACAGAAGAAATTGAGGATCGTGAGACCTTGGCACTGATGGCCGCAAGGAGTGAGAGTGAGGGTACATCTGATGGGGAAACGTACATGGAAAAGTACACTCGGGGTGTCCTGCAGGTGGAGAACATTTTGAGCCTGGAACGACTAAGACAGGCAAGGAAACTTTTAAAAATGGATTTTTATAATTTGTAGAGATGCTTGATGTCTTTGCTTTTGGTTTGGGTTTTTCTGGCTTTTTTTGAAAGAGAATGAATACAAACATTGGACAGGTAAATGGAATTCTAAGTTACTGCTGTGAAATAGGTAAAGCTCAGCACTGGTGGGTCTGGTAGCTATAGCTAGTGGTAGCGTAATAGTGAGAGCCTGAACAGGCAAGGGCYGAAGAATGTAAGATTTGTTGGTTGTATATGTAAATTAAGTTTTGTAAACATATATACCTTGTTTGCAAGTAGCTGTAATTAGCCACACTGTGAAAAAACTTCAATCCTGCTTGATGACTTCTTATGAGGATAACATTAAATTGTTCAGCTTTGATATGAGCATGTCTTTTAGTATGATTTTTTTCTTTATGCAGGCAGTCACAGTCAAAGAAGCACTGTCCACCAAGGCAAGAAACATCCGCAGGAGCATCAGCACACCAAACGTTCACAATGTATGAACTATTTTTTTCCTCTAAGTTAGTGCTAATATGCCTTTTTTTYCTCTGTGTGTGCGTGCACATTATGCTGAGGTGGTACGTAATTGTTACCATACAACACTTGTGTATTCTGAGCTAGGACTAAATACAGCAAGTATAGAAATGCGGGTACAAATGGAAATGAAACACATCTGTATAACTCTCCATCCTAAAAGACAACAAAGTGGTCGGGGTGCATATATGGCAGGGGAGGTGGTCTAAGCTCTTCTCCTTTTAGAAGTAGTTTTGGAAGTAGTTTAGGATGCAGACTGCCCTAATCCAGAATACTTTTTTTTTTTYAATTTAAAAGCTCCGTTTTACTTTTTTTCATAGTATAAGGGGTAGTTTTCATTTTGTATGCATTGTTTGCATTTTCCTATCAACCACTCAACACAAATGTTGCTGTCCTTAGTCTTATGTGAAGACAGAATGGAATGGTTGTTAGGACTAAATGATTACAGTATCTTCTCAAGGATTTATTTTATTCATAAAAGCTAAGCATTTTTTCATTCTGCCTGCTGGTGTTTTGTAGGTATCGTGTAGCCGGTTAGATCTTTCTGCCTGTGATGAAGATGATAAGGTGTGTAAATTTCAGAGTGCGCATTTTCAGTTCTTTTCTCTTTAAAACAAGATGTATTTGAAACTTGAAAAAATAAGGAAACTTTTTTTAACTGTATGTTTACATAATACACCTACTAAATGCTGTGCTAATTATATAATATTTTGAGTTAAACTTCTTTTTGTCCTTCTCTGCTCTTCATGTTAGGATTGTAGAAACTGATAATTAAGATGAAATGGGAAAGATGCAGAAAAACTTAATATACTTCAATGAAAAGCTTATTAGATTCTAAATAATCCACCCATGTGAAGCAGAACTGTCCTGAAGTCAATGACTCAAAATTCCTTAGTAGTTTAAAATAACAAAAAGCCATGTCTGCATTTGCCTATTAATTTCTCCATGTTTGCCTGAATAAGAGTGTACATTTATGTATTTTTGTTTCTTAGGGTTGGTCTGAAAGTCACCTAGATATATCTGACTGTTCTTCCAGTTATCAAGATGTATCATGCTATGGTACTTTGCCCAGGGAGTCCCCTCGCAAGAACAAAGATGGCAGTGGTGAGACTGTCAAGTACATATGTAATGACAATTTTTTTTATTGCTGCCCTAGGATGAGAAGTACATTCCTGCAACATTAAACTGACAATTAAATTCTTAGTGGTTTTTTTTTCTATTAAATCTATTACCTAGCTTCTTGCTTGAGCTGCTGAGCTTAATCTGGAAACAGATGGAGAAAGCGAAATGCTTAACCTGCAGGAAAGAATAGGAAACTGGGGATATCAAAAAACAAGAGGAAGAAAAATAAGCTAGGTATGAAACAAAGCAGCAGAAATAAAAATAAATGAAYTGTTACTAGCTTGTGAATTAGAAGATTAAGATGCTTTTACCGAAGGAGCAAGGGTCCTTTTACATGTTCCTTACATGACTTGGATTTTTWGGTCTTCCACATCAATGTGTCACAGGTGATTTATTTCCTTTAGGTCAAATTGCAGCATGGCCTTCCTGAGCAGGCAGCATAGGTAGAAAAGCGCTGAAGAAACAAAGTGGGATTACGAGTTTATTACTTGTTGCTTATTATTTTTCTTTCAATCACACTGATCATGCATGATTGCCAGATTGATTCCGGTACAGTAGGAATTGCAGCAGAGGAAAGCTCAGGCAAAGGAGGCAAAGAGCTGTCAGGTCTGATTTCAAGGACAGTTCCTGCTATTTTTATGACTCAGATAAAAAGGAGGAATAGTGGAGCCTCAGAATGGAGGCAGCAGATACTGGTGTTCTCTGCTTTCCTTCTGTTTCCAGACTCCTCAAAGGGACATAATCTCCCTCACAGAGCTCTGCACTATCTCATCCTTGGGCAGTGGCTGAATACTACAATACTGCCTCGCTTTCTGTAGCCATCTAATTTACAAATGCATGGCTTGACCATCCATCATTTTAGATTATTCCTTTGCATTCAAGACATGAAGAATTGACATTAGCTATGGTTTTTTTTCTTCCTAGGTGTTGTATCAGAGAATTCCCATGCTTTAATGGTCAGTCCCTTTAAAGCGTTTTCTCCTCAGCCACCAAAGTTTTTCAAACCTTTAATGCCAGTGAAAGAGGAACATAAAAGAAAGACCCCACTTGAAAGCCGACCTCTACTTAGTCAAGAGGTAATTTTTGCAAACAACCTTGTCTTTATGGAGATAGTTATTTTGTATACTTGGAAAACTGTTTGCAGCATGCATCTTTTGCAAGAGGATTTTGTAATTCTCTGGTTAAAATCAATCAGATTGTACTCACATATATGAGTTTGGAAGGGGGAGATTTTTTTAAAAAAAATGAAACATTGGGTTTGTTTCACTTTTTGGTAAGTATTTTTCTGTACAGAGAACTTGTGTTCTTGTGTTCTATTTTAAAGTGACAGTAACTTGCATTTCTCTTCAAGAAGATGCTGGTGTATTTTTTTATATAGGAAAACAGTAAAATTCTGTCAAATGGTGTTCTAGGATGGTTACAATTCTGATCTTTATTCTTCAACCTAAAACACTKAGCAGTGCATGAGTTTCTCTAGCTATTAACTTGAATTTTTATATAACTAGCATGTGTGTTTTATTTTCAAGATGTCTTAATGCTTTCTAACCTGCACGCATTTAATGTTGTGCTCAGTAGTCAGTGTTGTGTTTTGTGTGATGTGTTGTGTGTCTTAAACTTTGCAGAGCATGTCTTCATCTCAGGTACATTGCGCTGGCTGTGTTGTGCCTTCAGGAAGTAATGCCAGCAGCATGCCAGTAGAAAGCAATAGCATTCATGAGGAAAAGATTGTAAGTTTTGTATGGGTTTCTGTCATAAGGCCTGGTGGTGGGCTTAGGGCCGTTTGGTGGTGGGTTTAAGGTAATTATGCTACCGTAGCAGGGCAAAAGGGGTTATGTGCACATAATCACTTGCAATTGTAATTAATGGTTATAATGAACAGTTGCTTACCTGACTTGTGAATGCAGTCCATAATTTGAAATAACTCAGTTGATTTTTTTTCTAATTATTGTTCATGTGTGATTTTTCTTGCAGGGAGGGTGGGAGGGGGGAGGCTTTAACTCTTACAGTGCACAAATGATCAAGTAAAGGGTGGGTTAGTGAATCATGTTGCTGTCACTCTAATATACCTATGTATATTACCCAGATCTTGTGACTATATCCCAGAGTAAATGGAATGATCCCACTTGGTGTAAGTAACCATGCATTTAGGTGTGGGTACACTATAAAAGCTTCTAGTTGGCTGATGTGGAAGTAATACGACTAAAATGAGATACAGCTCTTTATTAACCTGCAACCTGTCATCTTCGTAATTCAGGTGGTGCATTTAGGTGGAGGGTTTTTATTTTTCTGTTCACCTGTCAAATCCTTTCATCACTGCTGCTTCAACAAGAGATGCATCATCATTTCTGCTGTGTGAAAGACTCATTTTTAGGGCTGCGGAATTTGGCTGTAAATATTTGCTTTAATCAGAGCTTTAGACTTTAAATGTGGAACTTTGAAATCATTTCTCTTAAGTATTATAGGCCTTTTATCACATAAAATGCTGGTGATGGATTCTTCCTATTCAGCACTTTCATTCTGGCCATATAGCCAAACAATTAAAAAGATCTAGTGTTATTATTTCTAATGCTATTTTGTAGATGATAACGAAGGGTCCTGAGTGTTCCAGTGTTTACATTTGAAGCTTGGCTTCTGTCTAGATAGCAGCTGTTTCATGCTCCATCATGTTACTTTTCCATAGCATAGTGCGAGTCGGCATGTCAGCTGACTCACTGGCACAAACAGCGTGAAGGGCTTTTGAAGGCAAAATCTTTTAGTTAGTTAAAAAACAGCCTGCAGAAATGAAATGGTTACAGAAATTTCCATAGCAACCTCAGAGCAGTTCTGCTCTCGAGTAAAAACAGGGTCCCAAGCCATGCATGCCTGGCATTAACATAGCTATTTGCCTGTGCTGTTTTCCAAAGATAAGCAGAAGCTTTCAGAGCTGGAAAAGGGCAATACCCTGCACCAGGCCTTTCCAGTTAGGCTGGGACTAATTCACTGAATACTTTAAATTAGGCCCCAACAGGGCCCTGAAAAGAGCCATTCTTATTCTTTGCTGCTTGCTCCTGTCTTTGAACTGACTTCTCCCTTGCCTCAGCATAACTTTTTGGTTGTATAATAAGCTTAGTTAAGGGAACTGCTCTGTCTAGCTGAAAAATACTGCTTTAGAGTTATTTTTCAGTTGTATCAGTGCCTAGTCACCTTATAGGCACTTGAGCAGGTACAGGGGAGGCAGGCAAGAGCGAGCAGCCACTTGTGGGGAGGAGGCTGAGACTGCTGCTTTGTGTAGCAATGCCAGTTTATGGTGATGAGAGGGATATGAAATGAGGGTTTCTGGTTTTTACAGCCTGGAAAGGAAGCCTTGCTTAAGGTTCAGGCATCCCAAGCTGCTCTGTGTTTTTCAGAGCTGGAGCAAATGTATATTTTAACCAGGCTGGAATATATATTGCACACACTTGGCTGAATAGTGCTCTTGGAATGAATTCAGATACTGAGGTAGGGCAGTGTCATGGCTCCGCATTAAGGAGTCTGCTCCCCTCTGCTGAATTCACAATACAGTTCTCACTTTGTTAAGCAGTGCTATAAGTGATCACTTCAAGCCACAGAGCCTCTTGCTCCAAGTTAATTGCTGGATGATTGGTGTAGCTTCAGGTGGTGATGCTCACTTGCATTTTTTTTAGATTGCACAGCATGTAAAAAATCCACTAGAAACAACAAAGTGATTAAACAGATAGAAAGCTAGTAAACTTGTAATGTTCTGCATCTGAACAGGCAGGAGTGTGATGTTTGGCCTTTTTCTCATGTTCATCTGGAATGTGTTCTTCAATGTTCTCAATACATCTGTGAAAGGAAAAAAAGAAAGTAAAACTGAAATTAAGAAAAATGTTTTTCTGTGCTTTGCCTGAAATATAGCAGTCAACCGAAAGTTTCAGACTTTGCTTCCATGTGTTGACTATTAGAAGTATTTCGAAACAGAAGATTGATGTAGTGGCATGCTCTGTAATATGCAAGTGCAGTGAAATATGTTAAGATTAGAGTACACRTGGTGTGTATTTGAATTCTGCCTGTAATTGATGTGTCTGATTTTTATTTTTTTGTCCAAGAAGAAATTCTCACAGCTTAATGCTGTGAAAATGGAAGCACCCGTGGTGCAACCGTTGAATAAGTACTGCTCATTTGAAATGAGTAGAACAGGAASTAGCATCTTTGAGGTTCCTTGAGAGCTGCAATTTAGGGATCTGAAGACTCAGATGCTTTAACTTCTTTAACTACAAAGAAAATACGTATGTTACAAAGCAGATTTATGAAAGCCTCTGTGTTGTAGTTCTTGCTTACTTAGCTTGTGTTATTGCTAAATCTTGACTTGCAGTCTTCTCTCCTTGGTTCTTGCTGTCATGTTCTTCCTTGTTATCAGTTAAGTCTGTTTTTCATTATAGTCTTTCTGTTACTTCCCAGGGAAGAGGCTGCAGCTTCTTTACTAGTGCTTCAAGGATTTTATTCTTTGGCTCTTTCACTGGCCTGAGCAGTACAGGAGGGCTTTCTTCTCTCCCTCCCCCCAGCCCCTTTATACCTACGGGGTTTAGAAGAACCCTGAAATGGCTTTATTTCTGCACTTTTCCTATCAGGAAGCTCAAGAGCAGCTTTGAAAGGAAATACTGCTTGTTCCCACAGTAGCAGCTTTTTTTGCACTCATCATACCTCCCATTTGCTGCATTCTTCATGACCAATGTTCTCAGTAATAAGGCTGCATCTCTATACCTTATCTTTTATAGTTGCTATAACAGATATGCTGAAACCGTGCACAGCTGTCCCTGTAGCTACCTGTTAGACTTTTCCTAATCAGGTTGCCAATGATCTGCATGTCTGTAGAACCACTTACTGGTTATAGTGACTCTTACTCAAATTAAATAGGGCTCCTGTTTGTCGTGACACAGTAAAACGTAAAATTTCTCAGTAAAATGAGGAATCTTGCAGTGTTCAAAGGAGGAATGAAGATCTGTTTGTTATAAAAATGCTTTTAGTTTCAAGYGAATGTTTAACAAGGATCCACTAGAAATATTTCCTTTGCAAAATGCTTATTGATTTGGAATTCACTAAATATCTTAAGAAACCCACTATATTTGATAAATGAACAGTAGACTTCTGAAAAATTTTCAAATTTTCAAACTTATTTCAAAATTTTGGTTCTATGTATAAAATTACTCAAAGGTGAAAGGGAAGCAATAAGCAGAATAGTTGGGGGGGAAAGRTCTGTAAGAGATGAGCAACAGATACACAAAAAAAATGCTTTGTACAGAGCTTTAGTGCCTTGGAAGAGGRTATTCATAATCCCAATAAAGTGGATATGAATTTTTCTCCTCACTTTTGAGGACACTAGCATTGTTTTCAAATTTAAACAAGGTTTTTAATAATATAAGACTACTGAAAAAGATTTATGTGTGTTTTCATAACACTATCGCATCTCTCCGGGGATGTGAATCACTTCAAAATAAACCTTTCATCCAAAATTACATATAAAAAATAACTCTGTTTGAAATAGTTATAAAAAGTAGTAAGCAAAGGATGTCAAGCCTGCATGTGAGCAAATTCTAATCTGAAATCTGATTGGATTTGTCAGATATACTTGGACAAGTAGAGTGAKCTTGTTCAGACGCTAGTTGCTGTGCTAGCAAAAATTTAATATGACTGACGGTGCTGATTCAGCTTAAGAGGCAGTTCTGTATGGGTAATGTGATTGAGTGTTATCAATTATGAGCTTTCTGCATAGACTGAAAACTGGGTATGAGAACAAACCTTTGTTGCAGAAAAGGATCATAGTGAGCAATGATTACCTCAAAAATAAAGAATAAAACAAACTGAGATCATTTAGGAAGTCTTTACAGTTCTCATTTAAAAAAAAAAACTACTTCTGGTTACAACAGAAATCTTGTCACATAAGTGTGTGTTTTCTAATATACATCTGTGATGGTATTTTAGATAACAGCATTATTGTGACATAAGCAAACTGAATAAACTTCTCTTTGCTCTGTATGTATCTGAAGCTTTGTTTTACAAAGCTGTTTGAACAGAAGAGATGTGATCTCATACACACTACATCTGTAATGTTTAGATTCAACAGTGATGAGCACTATATATATATCTAGGTATGATTGTCTTACAAAAATTTAGATTTTTKGGGGGAGTTTTCAGAAAATATTGTAAAACATGGAAGTGAAAATTAAAGGGAAGTTGGTACCTTAGCTGGAAGAGCCCTGTAGAGTGGATTCTCTTCCTATAGAAGAAACTCTAGGAATTCAGATCACTCTAAGAGTTGGTCATCTCTTTCCTCATTTGTAAAATACTTTAAGTACTTACCTAACTAAAGGAGCATTGAGAACAGTTGTTACAGTCAGAGGAGCATTTGAATTCAGAAGTACAAACAACACTGAGAAAAGTCAATTGGTAAATAATGCAGTTTTAAAGAGGCAGAGGGGCATGGTCCAGTTTCTCTCCTTTGATAAACTTTCAGGTGAAGGATAGGTGAGTTCAGCAAGCGAATTGGAAGCTGCTGTTACAGGCCTAATGCAAACAGAAACAACTTCAGAAAGTACCCCTAGATATCTGCTAATTAATAATCTAATTTTGGCTCATCTTTAATTAGATGCTCAAAACAAAATTATAGCTAGGGGTAGTGTCTTGCTTGTGAGTCTGAAAGCTTTTCTAATTTCCCCAGTTAAGTCAGTTGGTCTGACTTAACTGCCTTTATCTGCAAACTTGGTCCTGTTTATATCCTTAGGTCACCACAGAKGTACCAAAATACCATAACTGAAATAGTGTAAGATAGAAGCTGAAGTTTGTGTTTAAAACAAAACAAAATCCTATGTAAGTAAAGACATCCATTTATGTGTGTCTACTCTAGCGTTAGACCATKAAGTGACTTGTAGTACAAAAGAGCACATGTTGTGTAAGCACTGTGTTGTATAATTCAAGAGAATAGTAGTTTATCGTAGAGATTAGTGTTATGCACTGAAAGAATACGAGTGTCTTGAGTATTACAAAGTGTATGAAGCTATTTCAAGAGGATGTTTATTCTAAGTTTCATCTATTGGTTCTCAAAATATGTTGTTAACTGGTTAAATGCTATGCTTTTCCTTTTTCAGTGATGACTTATGGTAGGTTTCTGAAAGCATGGAACTACTTTAGTTACCATACAGCTCTGCCTCTGGGACTTGCATTGATCAGTACATGAAATCCATGATGCAGATAAAGGGATAGAGAAATATTAGGCATTTTAGTCACTCTAGACTAGAAGTACTTGAATAGTTTTTTTTCTAAAAATATTTTTTTCTATTGGGAATTTAATGAAGCATTTTTAAAAATACATAATCGGAATAATTAGATGCTTGAAATCATTCATGTGGAGCCTTGCCTGCTGTCTTTTGCATGGGCAGGGGGTATCACGTTGCTGGGAGATTTCTCAGATGCATCTCGACAAGCTGAAGTCCTCAGCCCTTTGTTCTCAGCTTGAGATGGTGCTCTGTGGAAGCCATATTTGTGGTCACATTGTATCACCACTGTTTATCAAAATGAAATTCAGGAGATCAGGGAACTAACTCCAGATTCTCTGAGACTAATGAGTATCTTCTGATATCCTCRTTTGTTTCCCTCCAAATATGTATGTGTATGCACACAAATGCTTCCTTAAAGAATCTCTGCAATATCTTATTCTTTCACCTTTATTTTCATACACTGTGACTGTGTTCAGTTGTGATAGCAATGAGGCTAAATATCTTTGCTTACCCCTTGCCATTGTTTAGCTATCAGATTAATAGAAAATCCTGTTGTGCAGAATGGTTTTTAATAATCAATATTGTAACTTATACTCTTTCAGGGCTTTTCAATTCATATTTTCATTTATCTTGCGGATGGTCAATCAGTTCTACAAAATATACAAAAGTACTCCAATAGGAACATTTTAATTAGTCTAAATCATAGGAAGAAAAATTTTACATTACAGGACTTTCAAAAATAGGGCACAGTGAAAAGATGCACATATCTAACCTTTTAATGTTATGAGCTTTCTTTATGCCAGACTTTATTGYTGTATGTATTCTGAACTATTTAGAATTCATTTTTTATTTTTAGAAAATTGAATAGCTCAGGTAACATAGCTTAATGGCTTTTTTCAGAGGTGGCTTCAATCCTCCTAGTAGAGAATGTTTTTGTACGTGTGTGTGTGTGTGTGTGTGTGTTTCTCCATCCTCGGAAGGGGAAAAAATCAAGAAAGGTTAATATTTTTGAAAACTTATTGTAAGTTGTTAATTCCATTCAACTTTTTCTTCTTTTGCAGGACTCTGAGGATGAAGATAGTGAGTTGGAAGCCATTAATAAGAAGTTAAGTCCACAAGGTTTTCAAAGTTTCCGGCCTTATGTACCAGAGGAGTTTGCAGACTTCAGCGTTTATAATGCTAGTCTGGAGAACAGAGAATGGTATTCTTCTAAATCGGACTTCATGAATTCACGTGTTCTTGAGAAAGAGGTATCCCGTAGCCCCACCACTAGCAGTATCACTAGTGGCTACTTTTCCCACAGTGCCTCTAATGCTACTCTGTCTGACATGCTTGTTCCCTGTAGTGATAGCACAGATCAGCTAGCCAGTCACGTGAAGGAGCTGGACTSTAATGACTCTTCAGGACCATCTCTTGCACATGATTTAAGATCTTTGAACAAGGAGTTTCGAGAGTCAGAAAAGGAGTTAGTGACAGAAAAGTTACCCATGTCACCACTGAAGCAAAACAGTGCCTTAGTGGAACAATCACCACTGTCCCAMAATGCTACTAAAAAAGACTCTCAGCAGTTACCTACAGCTGGATCATTTTCAGCATTAGATTCCTCGAATGGCAAAAATATCTGTTGTACAATTGAATTTTCAACCCGTGAAGCAACAGTGGAGCACACAATGGATGTTCTTGAGGATCATTCATTTACAGAGTTTATGGGCRTCGAAGATGGAAAGGACTTTGACCATTCAGCAGCTCCACAGTTATGTTCCACTGCATCCTCTAACAGGGCGAGTGCCTCAGCGTTACCCCAAGGCACTGACAAGGAGCAGAGCACTCGCCTGGGGCAGCTGGACTCAACAGCAGCAGACAACCATGTTGCAAACACTGTGGAAAGTCCTGTGTGTTCCGTATTGGCAAAAGAGACTTCAGACCATCAGACTAATCCTGAAGCTTCCACAGATGATTTTGTTGGGAAGGACCACTTGGATGGTTCTGATGGTGAAGAAGGTGCTTCTACAGATCAGGCCCATGTCTTGCCTAGTTGGGTGGCAGTGGGTGAACAAGTTTGTGTTGGAAGTAATAAAATGGGCACAGTGAGATACATTGGAACAGTGGATTTTTCAGCTGGAATCTGGATTGGAGTTGAATTAAATGTTCAGCTGGGTAAGGCTAAACATGCACTTTTGGTTATTTATGTAGCTAGCATGACTTAGGAGATAAATACCTCCGTATCACCGTGGCATCTGATGTATCAAGTTTTCTAGGCTGTAGGATTTTCTATTYTATATATATAGATGCTTTGATTGGTAAGAGTTAATTTTGAAAAATCTGTCTGAAAGCCCTATTTTCCTTGTGTTGTGCAGAATAATGATGTTATGTATTGTGGCAGTTTCTATTGGTATCCCTCTACTTTTACAGAAAATACAAAAGTAAAGCCAGAAATTGGCAGATTTTTTTAAAATCAACATGTGTGTTCATTGAGTGTGCCAATAATGGAAATCAAATGTCAGATTGGTTTGCTAGCTATAGCTTTCACAGAGATCTTTTCCCCTGGTGGAAAACTTAGTAATAAGGCACAATTTTTAGACTTCAGTTCGCGGTGCAAAGAAGAATCACTGTATTGCGAGAGCAGGACTGCTACAACAAATGCCTTCAAATCTTTTGAGAAGATATTATTTTTAACAGTTTATTAAATTTCAACACTGATKCCAGAAGCTTCTCTGATAGCTAAATTCTGGACTTTATAAGTAACTGATTTTGAGGTTGAAAGATTCATTTTTATAAAATGAACAATGAATTTTTAAATTTATAATACCAAAGTAGTATTACAGGGAATCATCCTTTTGATCACAATTCAAGCCCTCCTTTGCAGGTTTTTTCTCCCTAGTATGTGGTATCATCCTGTTTCTATCGCTCAAAGCTAAAACCTGGACTATTCAACAGATAATAGTCAGATATTTACATTTCAATGTTACAATTATATGTTCTAATGAAATTATCAACAACTAATTCTATGCMTTTATTTGCATTAAAGGGAAGCACGATGGAACTGTAAAAGGCAGAGAGTACTTCCACTGCAAACCACGGCACGGTGTGTTTGTTCGTCCCGGGCGCCTCAGTAAAGCACCAGCTTCCACAAAGAAGTCGAGTAGCGCTTCACGATCTCAGGCATCTTCCACTTTAGAGAAACGGAGAAGTTCTCTACTCCAAGGCTCATCATCCGCCTCTAAACCAGGAGGAGATGTCCTCTGTCATTCAGGAGATGCAGCGGCTTCTGCTTTTTCTAGAAAGCAGGAAAACAGGAAATCTTGGATTAACTAAACTACAGTATTTTTGCACTTACTACACACATCACTGTGTAGAAAACTATGGATTTTTGAAGCTATTGTATATTTTAATCTGTCCATACCGAATGTGTACTCTCTAGAGTCTTTGACTTAATTCCCTAATTTTTTATAAATAATATATATATTATATATATATGAATGTGTATCTATAGGTTGTCTGCCACTGGGCAGATATGGCTGCACACTAAAATACAGTTAAAGTTGATCTGTAGATAATTGAGGTACTGGACTGTTTGTTACACAACAACTTGGGAGATATATTTTAAACAACAAAGAAAATATTTTATTGTGGAAAAACAGGATGTAAATCCATATTTGGAAAAAGAAGAGAAAAAAATACGGTTTGCTGTTCTTAATTACCAAAGAACTTGTTTTAGACTGACACATTTGCTGTTTATATCTTTCTATTGTAAATGTTTTAACTGATAGCTTGGTGCCATGTTTCTTTAAGTCACTGGGCACCATGCTGCCTTACGGTCTGTGTTTAAGCACACTGAAATATCTGACTGCTTCATGTTTTTTGTCTTCCTAGAGGCCTGCCACTGTGCTGACTTGGCATTGTATTGAAAAGACTAACAATGCCTGAAGCTATGAGCCTGGCATTTCGTATGTTAACATAAGCCAGCTGGGCAGTCTGACTGCAGAAACAGTATTACTGCAAGGGTATGAAAGGACAACACTGAGGGGTTTGGGTTTGGGTTTTTTTTTTCTTTCTTTCTTTTTTTTTTTTGGTGGAGGGAAATGGGGAGACAAAGAAGCAGTAAATGGATCATGACTGCAGACTTTGCACTTGTTACTTGCTGGTTGTTATCAAGGTGAAACAGAACCTGCTAAAGTAATCTTAACTTGTAAAGTGTATTTTAATAATGGGAATAATGGAGGGATTTATGTATGGTGCTCATGAATTCCTGAGAAGGCTCTTCCACATGTAGATACTGTAGATGCTTGTACAAGTGTTCTGGATATTTGTAAAGTAAYACGGTAAAAATGAGTGAAGTGAGTGGCCTGCTGTATCTGTTCTTTGTATCTTAGCAAGTGAATGAGTGAGATACCTGGGACCTTACTGAAAAGCTGCTGTTTGTTCTTTGATTGTTGTATACAGTAAGTGGACTCTAGTATTTTACTATTTACTGTAAAGAATTGTAATTTATATACTGCCATACTGTATTTAATTGGTACAGACCTTTTGTGTGTTAGAATACAGACTGTTTACTTGGGATTTTAAAGAAAATGTTTTGCTTGTATTTGATACAGCTAGGTTTCATGATGAAATAGTAAGCTCTGGTCTGTTACTAGTTTAYGGTGCTCGGGTTCAAAGTACTTCGTAAGTAAGCTGAAGGATAAGACGCTCAGAGTGGAAGACTGGRTGGTACTAATCCGTTTGATCACTGACCGGTTCACGGAGCCCGAGGTGAGAATAGCCCCTGGGGCCCTGTTCCTCGCCGGCTGGTTCTGCCCCCTCGCGCACGAGGCAGCCGAGCTGTGCGGCTGCTGCCAACGGACGTGCCGATCGGGGGAGCCCGGACACGTTCCTAGGAGACGGGTTGGCTGCTCGATATGTCACACCGCCGTTCGAGCAGAACACAGTTGGCACCCGGGGGGTGAATTAAGTGTGTTCGCCCTTGACGCTGCTTTTGGCAACTCTGAGCTAGGATTCTGATGTGCTTATGGGAACTGATTTTGGTGGAAGGAATGTTTTTGCAGATCGTATTTCTGGTGTTCACCTAGGGTGGCTCTTGCTGTCTGTGTTCATGCTGCTGCTGCTGGAGGAAATTACCACGATAGAAGAACTGCTTTATGCAAAAGCATTTCATCAAGGACAGAAGGTGATCCTAGAATTCCACCAAGTATCTACACTCAACCCACTGTTTTGAAATCAATTTTAGATGTCATTTTAATCTTCCTTAAAAATATTCTCTCACACATATGTGCCCACTCTGTCTGTCTCTGACTCACAGATGTGCTCTCACTCAGATGCATTTCTCTTAGGATTGTGTAAACAATTTTTAAAGTTAATAGGACCATTTTTTAACGGCAAAAATATAGTATTTATTCCAAGTTAGGATCAGACACACTAGGATGTTCACTATTTTAGGCTGTTGAGAATGTAGAATACATGGTTGCTTAACAAACGCTGGAATAATGGTGCTTCTTCAGGTATACAATCTATAAATGCCAGAGAAACCTAAACAARCCAACCTGTTCGTGTGCTGTACATGTTTGGCCTAATTCATGCCATCATGACTTTTCTTACATTGACCCACCTATACTTTTTCCATGTTAATGTGTGTTGCCCTGGCTTAATTTAAAGTTAGGAAGAACTTGCCTAATGAGTRCTGTGCACTAATGTGAAAATGCAGGCATTTTATCTGATTTACTGCACACACCTTGTTGCTTAAATAGAAAAGCACTTTTTGTGTGTGTTAATTTTTTTCATAATCAAGTGACGAATGCAGTGAATTCTGTCCATGGTGATTGTCCAATGGCAAATTGTTTTTCTTTGGTTTTTATAAAATATTATCGTAACTAGCATCTAACATACACTGTCTAATAAGCAGGATATGCAATTCATGCTAAGCCCTAGGTTTAAAAATAAACCAACCCCAAACATAATACTGAACAATACAAGGTAGAACCAGCCTGTCATTTGACTGAGCTGGCAGAACAAACCTGTCATCTCAGAGATTTGGTTAATCCAAATAATACTATGTAATTTTAATGAAAGATGGTTATAGTGTTAAATTAGATCACACTAGCCTTTAGCGTGTTTTCTGAATTTACTACTTTTTTTCCCCAAGCTACATGCTTTTATGAAGATTCAGCCAAAGCATTTGGAGAACTGAAACAACAGATGCGTAGTTTTTAATCAGTACTTCTCACTCTTTCAAATATTCCCCTGCAAAAGACTTCTTGGCATTTGCAGCTGAAGGCAGAACATTAAATGCTGTTATGCAAATAAAGAGTGGTCCCAYGAACAGTGTTCTTCCCTGCACTGTCCTTCAGTGCTGCTGACGGTTTGCCTGTCCCTCCTGCTTCCCACTGATAACTTCGTGTGTCCTGCAGCTGCGGCCTCCGTYGGAGGCAGAAGCTGCTGCCTGGGTGTGGGGGCTGATTAGCAGCGGGTGGACGCRGACGGTTCTGCCTTAGGGCAGAACTTGTGTTTCAGTCTGTCTTATGGTGGGGTGTGTGTTTTAGGAGACCATCTCATCTGTTGATCTTAAAGAAAAAAATATATAGTATCTCAGATTTATTGAAAAGAACTGAAGAGACTTAAAATTTGGGAAGGGCAAAAAGAGGATGGATGAAAGCAATTGCTGTGTCATTTCTACGGGAAAACAAGTTAAAAACAGCCTTCCTCACAGTTTCCAGTTTTTATGAGGAAGCTGTCAGATTTTTTTAAACTCCATAAATGCCCAAATGGCATTAGTGTAGCGGTGTCCAGGAGTTGTGGACGTGTCATGATTAACATGCAAGCTGTTACTGACGAGGTCAGACCTCAGACTGATGACTCTGGAAAAGCATTTAGCTTTTCCAATATACTTGTGTATAATTTAATGTGTGCTAATTCTGGCATTGCATAAGCCACTGAAATAGAAAAAAAAGTGCATGGCAGCGTTCAGAGGAAAGCTATGATTCCACAGAAGTTGTGGTTTGGGGGTGCCCTCCGTCCTCTCCTGCCCAGATCCTGCCTTARAACCAAACATGGACTGTGGTCAGTCACTCTGTAATGAAATTTATTTGCAATGTAAGACCCTAGCAGGATATTAATGTTGCATTTCCTTATGCAGCCATGCCAGAATCGGCATGTTACAGAGGTAGTATTTAAGCATATGGAGTGAGTGTAGCTATGTGTTGTTACTAGAGAAATACAGGCACCGCTTTGAAGAAGATAAAATATTTTTAGTAAACAGGAAAGGGGAAGCGCGCTTCGCTGAGACGTTGCAGAGAAGCCGTGAGAGCGGGAGGCTGCCGGAGCGCGCTCCGAGGGGAGCCGCGGCGCGGGCAGCCCCCGCCTGCGCCTCGCTCCAGCGCGGCCCGGCCCGGGACGGAGGGTACACGGAGAAACGCGGACGCTGGCTCGGAGGCGCCGCTAGGTTGCTGGTGGCAGGTGTTTAGAAGGGGGGAAGGCGGCTGCTGGAGGCTCTTCCTCTCGCCGGCGCCAAGCGCTCGCTTGCAGCCGCTGAGGGCGCGGCGCTGCGGCGTTCCCGGCGGGGAATTTCCGGCGTTTGCACGCAGATGTCTCGCGGTGGATAAGCGAGCAGGTCCGAACCGCAGGGTCACGGCAGCCCGCGCTTCGGC
The DNA here is from genome assembly GCF_003343005.1 of Rhea americana. NCBI lineage: Eukaryota > Metazoa > Chordata > Aves > Rheiformes > Rheidae > Rhea > Rhea americana. The sequence goes on from NW_028186435.1 coordinate 5,323,793, forward strand.
GTTACCGGCAGGAGCTGCTAGGGCCTCGCTGCCGTCATTCCCCCCCCCCCTCCTCCTCCAAACGCGAGCGGCGGCGGCAGGCGGCG
>NW_028186435.1:5324224-5334537 GCF_003343005.1 Rhea americana
GGGATTAAAGGGGAGGGAAGGGCTGGGCGAATGTTTTACCTGTGGTGAACGTAAAGGTAAAACCGCTCTTTTGCTGTTCTCTTTTACTTTTGCATAGCTGATAGCATGTRTGTTTTTGATAGGATGAAATCTGTCTCTCGGTAAAGAGAGAACCAGATYAGCGTGTATAAATTTTAATTTCCTTCGTGTTAAATTGCTTGTAAGAGCTGCATAAGGTGAAGGCGGTTACAGGCGGCGGGTGTGGAAGAGGCTGCAGCCTCCTGTCCTGAAGAGCAGAGCTGCTGGAATTAAAAGCCAGGAATTCGCACGGTTTTCCCCGCGGCTCCCCAGGACACTGGCTGGTTCACCCTGGCTCATGGACGGCAGCTGAAGGCACCTTTTACTTCGCYTAAAGAGCCCTGAACGGCAAAGCCCCCCGCGACGGCAGAAGCTGCAGTAGYTTTGTCCCATTCCGACGCTGTCCCGTGTGCGCACGGATATTTGTCTGCTTTTTCATCTTAAATTGGAATTAGCAGTCATATGCTGGATGTTACTCTTGCATAARTCCGTAAAATTTAAAAGCATCGTATAAGTTAAATATTACACATGCACACACACAAAAAGTGCAGCACTGTGTTTGCTGTAGTTAAAGCATTTAAGGGCTCASCAGTCTTTGAACAGACTTCATTTCTTCTGCTCATTCTCAGCTGGAAGCAAAACCAAGCAAAAGTGGTCACTCCATTTTGGGGTCTCAGATTTGAGATGTCTGTGTTTTGCATCGTAGAGGAAAAGCTGAAGATGCTATGATGGCCTCTATACCTAGAAGAAAGAAATGGCAGACCTGTTAAATCTCAGTGAATGTTTTGTTTTGTTGTCTTGCAATTCAGAAATACTGTGGTCATGAATTCTTGTCATACACAGAACTTCATTTGGCTGAACGAAGTGCAGGAGAGAACCTTGAACAGCGTGTATACTCTCCTCTTTATTTGTGATACAGAGAGCCTACACAAATGTGCTCACTAAATGGTTCACTTGTGTTTTATTTATTGTATTTTTTCAGATAAAGCACCTCGAAGTGATGCTGATGAGTCTCTTTCAGTTTACCACTAGAMGGTTGGTTTCCCAAGCATACTGTGGACTTAAGCTTCCTTCTTCAAAGAAACAGCGTTTTTGCTTGGAAATGGCTCGTCCCAGTTCAAGTAAGATGTGTATTTGTTTCTTATAGCATACTAAACAGATGTTAAATTGTATTTGAAACTCTACAGAGTTTCCCGTAACAGGCAAAATCTATAGTTTAAAAGAATCAACATTTTTGAACTGAAGTTTAGAAAAGTATGAAGTTGATTTCCCCTCCCCCAGTGGATTAAATTTGTCTTCCATACCTACAAACCGTTTAGTTCCAAAATCCCTCATGTAGTTGTAGTCAGTGTGTCTGCTTGTTGATATTTTTAGCATTTGTAACTTCTGTGCATAAATGTGTACTAGTTAGTGGCATTCCCTTTTCAAATTCCTTGTAGGTATTAAAATTCACTCCCTCATTTCTTTGTAAAAGAGTTACAGAGGGCCTGAAGCATTTATAACAACTYGGGAGTGGGGTGCTGGGTAACTCCAGCTTTGTTTAGTACTAATGAATTCCTTTTTTTTGGTTATTTTAAACTTAAAAAATGTGTTTTAGCTTGAAAACTAACACAGGATATTGCAAGTAGAACCCCAAATAGCTGGACAGCCAGGGTGCACTCGTTTCTTCTGCAGTTTTAGGCATCAGGGTTTGGCTGCTGTCAGAGACATGAGACTGGACTTAGACAGACTTTTGCTCTGACCTGTTATGGGTGTTCTTACATTTACCTTCTGGGGCTCATGAGGTTTGGTTTGTAAAACCAGACTGGCCATCAGCATTTTGGTGTTCTCTGTCCAGTTAATCACAGAATTGGTAAGGTCAGAAGGGACCTCTGGAGATCACCTAGTCCAACCCTCAAGCGAGTGGCCCATATGGGGGTTGAACCCGCGACCTTGGCATTATTAGCACCATGCTCTAAACAACTGAGCTAAACCTAACCCCCTAAAGTGCAAAGTTATTCAGCTTGCACACTGATTGTGTCTCCTTATAAATGTTTTATCTCCTTTTGGGTTAAAAAGAATGCTATAAACTCTGAAAATCAGGTTTGTAATCAGCAGCACCAAGTCCAGCTGGAGACTAGTTTTACTAGTGCATACCCAAGAGTYAGTACTAGGGCCAGGGGTGCTTAGCATCTTCATTAATGACCTGGGTGATGGGCAGAGCCTGCCCTCCACATGTTTGCAGACGATAGCAATAGATATTGCTATATGGCAATAGACAGGTAATGAGAGAAGGCCCTGGAGGACACCAGGTTGACAAGGAGGCAGCAACAGGCCCTTGCAGCAAAAGTGACCAACAGCTTCTGGGGCTGCATTAAGGCAGGGYGCTGCCAGCAGGTGGAGGGAGATGATCCTTCCCCTCTGCTCGGCCCTGGTGAGACACACTGGGAGTGCTGGGGCCAGAGACAGGGACCTACTGGAGCAGGTCCACTGAAGGGCCACGAAGACGGTAAAGAGACTGGAGCATCTGTGATCCGAGGAGAGGCTGCGAGAGCTGGGACTGCGCGGACTGTAGAAGAGAAGGCTCGGGGTATCTGATCAGTGTGTAGAAATATCTGATGAAGAGGTATGGAGAAGATGGAGCCAGATTCCTCTCAGTGACAGGATGAGGCAATGGGTGCACACTGAGATACAGCAAGTTCTATTTAAATGTAAGAAAYGCTATTTTTACTCTGAGGTTGGTCGAACACTGGAGCCAGTTGCCCAGGAAGGCTGTGGAGCCTCTATCCTTGGAGATATTTAAAATATGACTGGTCAGGGCCCTGAGCAAGTTGCTGTAGGTGACCCTGCTGTGAGCAAGCGGTCACCTACAATCACATCAACTAAACAATCTCTAAAGGCCAACCTCAATGACTCTGTGATTTGATGATTCTAAAACATGTTGCCTTAAAGCTAGCATCCAAGATACACTGAAAGAGGACTTTTTGTCTCTCTATATTTTCCTTCTTGATCTTGCTTTGACCCTTACTAAAATGGGAAAGAAATTTCCCATCTTTTCTCCAAGTTGATTTACCATACAGGGAAAAATGTAGGAAATATATATTAAAATTAGAAAATATATAATTTCAGATCTACAAAGTAGGCAGGATATCTTAGAAGGAAACATTTCCCYGCAAATTACCATAATTTCCAGGATAATATTTTTTAACTAAATGTTTGTGAAGATTGTAAATTTCTTTCAAATCTCTTTGCCCAGAGAGGTTGTGGAGTCTCCTTCTCTGGAGATCTTCAAGGCCCGCCTGGATGCAACCCTGTCTAACATGCTCTAGGTGACCCTGCTTGAGCAGGGAGGTTGGACTAGATGATCTCCAGAGGTCCCTTCCAACCTTACTGATTCTGTGATTCATCTCAGGATCTTCCCTTACAGTTAGGAAGCAAGCTGTTCCTGGGTGGTGGTGGTTGGTGGTGTCATCATTGTACCATCTAGCATACAGTTTTAGTTTGAGACTTCCATCTTTCAAATATAAAATAYATTCACGTATATGCGTATTGCCCTAATGAGTTGTTTGTAAGTATTTCTGAGCATCTCAAAGAAGCACCTTTCTAGTTCCAGTATACAGAAGCTCAGAAAAAGATCAGTATTCTGAAATTGAAATCATGGTAGGTGTATGTGGTGGCCATTTCTGGGTGCATACATCTGCCAGCACTGTCTAAATGGCCTCTTGAATAAAAGTGCAAATGTTTGGACAGCTGTTTTTTTCTTTCCTTCCCTCTCCTGCGTTTAGATATGGCTGATTTTCGAGAAGTGTTTGCCAAAGCAAAGCATATAGCCATTATTACGGGAGCTGGTGTTAGTGCTGAGAGCGGAGTTCCTACCTTCAGAGGGGCTGGAGGTTTCTGGAGAAAGTGGCAAGCACAGGTACGTACTCATGACGTGTGTCTGCTCACCTCTGGTTTTGTGTCAATGAAGTGCGTATGTACAATGAGTCAGAAAAAACTGGCTACCTGAAAGGGCTGAAGCGCTCCCAATGGTGTTTTGGTAGTGACAGGGCTCTCCCTGCAGTCATGTTTGCTTGCCTTCCCTGTGCCCTGTTGTGACTGCTTTGTGCAGCTGCAGCTTCTTTTGCTGTTTGGTTTATCAGCTGTTTGGGCAAACTAATGCTTTTGCAGACAACTCTGGGCCTTCTTACTGTGTTTGTTTTCTTGCTGCTTTGCAGCTTCACTGTTTGCTCTTTGGCACCCTTGTTCTTCTGCTACCTCATGAGATTTTTCCTGTTTTGAACTCTTAGCAAACTTTTACAGAGTTAGTAAAAGACAGTACTTACGATACTGGCTGGTTTTCTTTTATTCTTGGTTTCTCATAACATAATAATACTCTTTAAAAATGTTTCAGTTTTCTTTTCTTTTTAATTTTTAATTGAGGGGGGCAGGGTTCCTCACAGCCTTTACCAGCTCCGCAAGCTCTGGCCCTCTTGCTGGGGTGACGTTGCTGGTGTTGGGAGCTAGTGGGGCAGGAGACAGGCAGAAGTAGACGCGGTAGGGTGGCTGCTGCCGAGCAGGGCAACAAGACGTCAAGTGTCGTAGTAGTATCGGTGCCTTGTGAACCTGATACTGTGTGGTACTGCAGGTATTTCAAGTAATTGTTCTGCTATCAGTAATTGCTACTTCAAACACTGCTATCATGTTTGCTTTTTTTTTTATATGCTCTTTTTACAATGGCATTTATGAAAGATTTCATGAATTTAGGAAGTGTCAAGAGATGTGAGGTTTTCCAGATGTTTTGAATGTATAGTGTTTCAGTGACAGTCAGTTCAAATGAAGTATGTGCACATATAAATGCTACATTCCTTCTGCATCAGAATGCTAATATTCAGACCTTTTTTATCAGTATGATTGTGCACTTAAAAATTACACTGAGCTACCCATCATTTTTTGAAAAAGAAAAGGCGAAATAGAAGTTGATGTAAAAAATATGGCTGAGATTTTACAGGCATATAAAAGATAAAACATTAAACTTTGATTATAACAACGGATGTAACTTGGCTTGTGTTAATACTTAAATTAAGGCAGAAAATAAACTGTTAACAAAGGAAATATATCCRCTCAGTTTTGTGTTTTATGACTGCAGTGGAAATGACAATTTTGAATGCCAATAATACTGTGCATTGAAATACCTCATCTTCCCTTGTGCTGTACTAAATTCTAATGATTTGGTAGGGTAGMACAGTCTGAGTGTATCGTGTAGAGGCAGGTGTCGCTTTGTTGATATAGGCTATGTCTTGATTTAATAACATACTTTGACTTGTAATCCTTATAAGGCAAGGGCTATCCATCTATATTCTTGTCAACTGTGTCTGATTAGAAATAAGCTGCTTTTGATTGTCTTGTTTTCCAGGTAACAGTCTGAATGGCAATATGCTATCAGGCTTGGTCAAGGGGAGGAGAGGGGATTTCCTTCYGCTTTGGTCAGTAGAATGAATGGTTATGTCTCTTTCAGGAATTGGCTACCCCAGAAGCTTTTGCCAGAAACCCTTCTCGCGTATGGGAATTTTATCATTACCGCCGGGAAGTGATGTTGAGTAAACATCCAAATCCTGCACATATTGCTATTGCAGAGTGCGAAAAACGACTGAGCAAACAAGGAAGGAGTGTTGTGGTCATTACACAGAACATTGATGAACTACACAGAAAGGCAGGCACAAAGCACCTCTTAGAAATTCACGGTAAGAATCAGCTTACCTGTCTGCTCAAATTCAGTGGAATTTAGGGGGAGAAGAGAGAGGGAAGGGAGCAAGAGGACTGACAGGAAAAAATATAATTTGTCGTTTAAAAAAAAAAAGACCTTGAAATTCCAAGATTTAACTTGGATGCTTTTTAACTTAAATATTGGGAAGATTCAAATGGGATTTCCCATCATTACTGTGTGGTCTTCCCAGAGAATACYAGCACAAATTATTTTGCAGTTGGGGATCCAAGAATAGAGCATCCAAACTATTTTGTTCACTTACTCTGAGTATAGTGTCATTATGTTTATCCTTATTCTTTGAAATATATGAATAGTTTTAAATTCTTGACAGAACTGGGCATCTCTGTGGCATGTTACTACCTCTAGCAAAGTTCAGAGGTATACTTCTGAGCTTTTTTTTTTTGTGCGTGTAAAACAAAGTAGTGTTAACTAGCATGTATTTTAACAAAATTTTCCTGTTTTAATGGGAGAAACAAGAAACAGAAATCATCTATTTTGATAAGATTGCAGATATTTTTTTCTCTGAATTTGTTATGAGGCTGTGTATTATTCATATCGTGAGAAGAATAAGGTAATAAATCACCGCTCAGAGGGACTGTAGCTATTGTTCGCTGCAGCCTTTCAGTTGAAAGCGGTGCTTCTGTCTTTGCTCTGCCTGGTCTGTGCAGAWCTATGACACTGGTCGTCTTGGTTGCTAAACAGAAGTGTGTGTATGYGCTCTGTAAATAATGTCTCATTTATAATGCTGCCAGGTTTCAACACTTGATTGTCACATTCGTGTGTTAAGTTACTCAGAAGGTACAATCTTCAGTGCTGAATAAAGACTGCCTGAGATAAACGTGACTGTTTGTTTGCGTAGCCTTGCCGCAGAGCGGTTTGACTCCTAACAGCTGACATTTTTAATTTGTGCATTTCAGGTAGTTTATTTAAAACTCGATGCACCAACTGTGGAAATGTGACTGCAGATTACAAGAGTCCCATCTGTCCGGCTCTGGCTGGAAAAGGGTAACATCTCCCTTGTAAATTTTGTATTTCCTACTCTGTTCACTCCTCTGTAGTAAAGGAGCCATTTTGGAAGTGTACTGGAATTTTAGCCAACSATCTCTTTTTTCCAATGGTTGTACTGATGCTTAAAATTTACACGAGTGTTTTGAAATGTGGGTATACTGTTTGTAACTTGAGTTAGAGCCCATAATATCATGACAGGTATAAGCACAGAATTATTTATGTTTTTATTAAAGAAATTTCAGACCGTCTGGAACTGTCATATTGGACATTAACTTACCTTACTGTTTGAGAATGTGTGCTTGCAACCATCTCCTTCTCCTTCCATTTTTTTAATCAGATACTGGTTCCTTAAATTGGACTGTCATGACTCTGATGCATGGACTGTCCTCTTCTGTGCACCAAGTAGCTATCAAACTTATCGATAAGATTTCTGTGAATACAAATGTGTGAAACAAGAGGGAGTTAAAAATCAGTTTCTCAGCTTTTCTTCTATGTTGCAGAAGAATCATTCCATCTCCTTTCTCTAGTCCTCTTCTTTATCTTTCAAAAAATCCAAGGGACAGGCATATATCCATAGACTTTGGGTTTTTTTTCTTCTTTGCATTTCACCAGATCTCTGGATTTGTTTTGCCATTATCAGAGTTTTACAAGCTTATTACAGTTTGCTTAGCTCTAGGATAATTCTGGATATTTGCGTACACGCCTTCTGTGTGGTATTTTAGGATTGTAGTAGGTGTTTCCATTGACTTTAAAAGATTCCTTGATGGGACAGTGTGCTTTACAGAATACTAAGTTTTTATTAGTATACAAACTTCTCTTTGTATGACTGAATGTATATTCCAATTTTGTAACTTCAGGGCTCCAGATCCTGAAATAGAAGATGCTGCGATTCCAGTTGAAGAACTTCCTCGGTACATATTGACTGCTTTATTATTTGCTGTTACCTCTTCATGCTTCTTGTATATCAAAGGCTTATATTACTGTTCACGCAGTTTTGGAAGGGCACATCCTACAGAAGGATAAGGCATGGGACTTTGTCCTAAMTGCTTCAATTTAAACCTAATGCTATGGGGGACACAAGACAATAGGAGTGTTCAGTGAAGGTTTATCATGGTGATAAAGGGATGGCATGTTTGTAAACTTAAGTATCAAGTTAAAAAATGCCTAAACTAATGGACTTTGTTGTAAGTGAGGTAGTAGGATAATTGCATTAAGAGCTAAGTGCTACACAATGAGCTGCTGCTTTTTCCTCAGGTAGCACTCTCCTCTGGTTACTCAGCGTATGATACTGTGTTTGGACATATCTGCCAAATAGCCCCTTGCGGCCTTTAAAAATGCCATGCTGCTTTTTTAGAATGGCCGAAACTTAGCTAATTGTAAATAGTTAAGCTGGTTCCTAAGGAAATGACGCTAATGTGATGCTTCCGTCTTTCAGATCACTTTCTCCTTAAAAACCTGCTGGGTAGTTTCTAGTGGACAGTGATCTGTAGCATACTAAGTTCCTAGAATTTTCATGAAATTCAGGAGCACAGTAGGGGCGGGGCAAGACGCAATTAAATACCTGAGTTGAACAACTGTTCAACAACCTGTTCTGTGTGACTGACCAGTGCAGCGCACAGGAATTGTGGAAACAGCTGTGCCATAGGCTGTCCTTTGTCTARCAAGTAGTTTAAGGAACACAGGAGCTAGTTGGGAGTGGTGGAAAAAAAGGGAAGAAGAGTGAAGAAAGATAAGATGTCCAAATGAAAATGAAAACTGCTGCCTTGCATGTTGAAATGTTCACGCCTAAGTGTAACATTGTACCTCTGTGGTTTTCATATAGGTGCGAGGAAGATGGCTGCAATGGCCTCCTTCGCCCCCATGTCGTATGGTTTGGTGAAACCCTGGATGCTGACATTCTCACAGAGGTTGAGAGAGAACTTGACATATGCGACCTCTGCTTGGTAGTGAGTGACATTTTGATTACCTAGTCTGTTAATCAGCAGAGAAGTCAAGTTAAAGAAATTGCGCCTCCTGGATAAAAGATCTGTACTTCTCTGAGAGACCTAAAACACCCTGAGGGACTGCTTTAGTATCMAATGTAATACATCAGAAGATCATGAAGTTTTCAAATTTATAGCTACTGCTCAGTATACAAAGGTGTATTCAAGATGCATTTGTGCATCCTGATCAGCTGGCACGTGCAGTCTGTATTTAGCAGTAACTGGAAATTTTGTACACAAGAGTTAGATTTGCTACTGTTTAGCTGTTGAATTTTTCAAACACTGGCAAAATGGATTATTTTGATGCCTTGATTTTTCTGAACAAAAAAGGTTACACAATATTGTAACAAGTTAACTAGCGGTTGCCATGTGGTTCTTCATGTCCCCTAGGACATTTACAGCCAAAACATTTGCTCAAAATACTATGTACCCTTCACAAAGTAATCCAAAATAATAGAAGGATGTTCTGAAACACCACTGAAAGCAAAGTCAGTCTCYKKKKKSYTYMRGGRWTTTTTTTTCTTTATTTACAGTTACAGTCTACAAAAAGGCTTCTTTGGATGTACTAGAGAAACAATTCTTGACTCTCATGCTATTTTATATGGCTAAATATGCAGTGACACTAAATGGATATTGATTTGATTTTGTTTCTGTATGGATCTTATGTGGTGTAGTTGCTTTGCATATTTAATGGRTTGAGAAGGTTAGGGGAGGGGGGAATTTTTGTTTGTTTCAATACCAGCCTGCTACACTCATGTTTTTGTTTTTAAACTCTCCTGCAGGTTGGAACCTCCTCTGTGGTGTATCCTGCTGCTATGTTTGCCCCTCAGGTATCTGCCAGAGGAGTGCCAGTTGCAGAATTTAATATGGAGGCCACTCCTGCTACAAATAGATTCAGGTAAAATTGTTCAGTTTTAAACTAACAGACTTTAGTTTTCCCCACCTTCTTCAACGTCTTGTATTGGATTGTTAAAATGCCTAGTGTTTTTTTTTTTTTTAAAAACAAACATGATCTTTCTTTCCCCAGTGCTTAAGAAATAGTATTTTCTTCTAATACAAAAGAAAAGAAGATAGTTCTCTCTTACTAACTTACACAAGTTTTTTTTTAAAAAAACTGAAGCTGAAGCCCAGAGGGTTGAAATCCAATTTACTATTTCACAGCAAAAGTTTTCAGTAGGACCAACAGCTATTTAGCAGAGTTTTCACCCTCTGAAATATGTGTCACAAAATTGTCCCTAGGTCCTAGAGCAGCTAAAAACCATTTCAGAAACATGACTAGCTASCCCTGCGTCACGTGCACTTAGGCACTTCTCAGGAAAAAAACCCTGTGTGCTCGTTACCTGCCCCTTCACCAGGCTGCTTCCTTCCAGGTTTCACTTCCCGGGCCCCTGCGGGACCACTCTGCCGCCGGCGCTGGCCCGCCACGAGACGGAGCTCATCTCCTGAGCACGGCGGAGCCCGGGAGCAGCGGAAGGCGGCTCGGCGGCACCGCGGCAGCCGCAGCCCGGCGGCGCCCAGCTCCCGCGCGGCACGGAGCGCTC
>NW_028186435.1:5334611-5338868 GCF_003343005.1 Rhea americana
TGGGGGGTCAGAGGGCCGCGGTCCTGTCGGGTTAACCCTCCCGTGGTCGGCACAGCAATAAACGCGCGGCGGCGGGGAGCCGGGCTCGCCGCCGCCAGAGGCGCAGACGGCAGGTGGCCGCTCAGGGCGTCTTGTGTCTGTCTGTGCGGAGCGCGGCGGGCGGTTAGCGGCCGTTGCGGCCGTTGGGCGGTGGCGGGGCCTGGCCCCGCCCCTCGCGCAGGGCCTGCTGGGATGGGGGCGGCGGCGGCGCGTGTGCTCTCGGCGGAAGTCGGGGGGGGACAACTTCCGGGCGGCGGAGGCGGCGTGAGGGGCCATGGCGCCGCGGCGCGGCCGGCAGAAGAGGGCAGCGGGAGGCGACCCCGCCGTGCCCCCCAGCCCGCCTTCCTCCGAGGACGAGGCCCCGGAGGAGGTGTCCTTCGGCGTCGCCAGGGCCGCGGCCGAGACCGAGCGGAAGATCGCGGGGGAGGCGGCACGCAGGTACCGGCCGCCTCCCGTCCCGCCGCGCTGACGGCTCCACCCGCCTCCCCGCAGGCACCGGGAGCTGCTGAAGGAGAAGCGGCGGCGGCGAGAGGAGCTGTTCAAGGAGCAGAAGGTATCGCGGATCCCCCCGCTCCTTTTCCCCCCTCCCGGCCCGCACGGCCCCGCGTAAGCCGCCGCCGGGCAGGCCGCGCCGCGCCTGACTGCCGTCTCCCCCGCAGAGAAAGAAGCTACTCCCTGAGGCCGTGCTGCAGGAGCTGGCCGCCGCGCCACCCGGCCGGTAAGCTCCTCGGGCGAGCCCGGAGCTCCCCCGGGGGGGGGGTCGGTGTGGGTTCTGGGCTGGGAGGTTGTGATGGAAGCGGATGTGATGCTGCTTAGTGTGTCCCTCCTCCCCGATGCCCCGTGGTTGGTGCCGTATACACTTCAGCGGCTTTGACTGAGTGAAGGGAGTCTACGCTGGAAAGTAATCTATCGCTTTTTCTTTGCTTCATAGACAAAATGAGGTGACTCACGCAGCTGACAAAGGTATGCTGCTGTTTAGCTTAACGGCACGTGTCTTTCTATAGCTCAGGATTTCTTTTCTGTACTATAGCTGTGGAGGCGGCGTTGTCTGTTGTTACAGAGCTCTTTCAGCAGTTTGCAACCTGAATAGATTGTACTGGTTGTCTGTTGCTCGGGGAAAGTTGGTAGTGGTCATGTTGTCACGTTGAATCTCTGATTCCAGTCTTCTACACTGTACAATGACTTAGTCCAAACTGTTTAAGGAAATAATGGGTGGGTGTTATATTTTATATATATAAAAAAAATCTAGGATTACTAGAAAAAGAGACTAATTATCTTCAGTATTCAATTAAGTTGTAAAGACTGTTCACAGATATATCCAATAATTACCTTGGTACTGGATACATAATGCTATGATTTCATGGTATCAGTAAAAATTAAATAACATTACTCAAACCTCAACTAGAAAAAACAGACTGTTGGGTACTCATGAGTACTTTAGTGCTGTTTATCTGTGCTTCAAAATACTTCACCAAAAAACAGATTTTGCTCTTTTTTTYCCACAATTTTCTCATTCCACCCTCCCATAATTACATGCATGTCCAGTGTAAAATTGCTACTTTTTCTTCTTTTGATTATAAAAGAAAAAGTTGACCAAACAGAGATGAGCTTGGGATGATGTTTTGAACGTTCAGTCTCCAMAGGATGTGTTTAATAGAGAACAAGGCTAACTCTGGACTCTGCTTTGTGATTATTGCATAGCTGTTGTGCTTCATTGAGTTGTTACTCTGTGTTGAAGCCCATTTTTTTGTTGTTGATGCATGAGAATAGGAAAGCTGAATAGCTGTACTTCAGCTGGGTCTCCTAAGGCTTGCTTTGTGTCTCTCCCCCCACCAAGAGCAGCCCTTCTCTGAGGACATTTATAGCTCTTGCAAGTCAGAACTTCTGAAAAGGCCTGTTGGGGTTGACTAAAATCTTTTTTTCCAGCTTACTGATTGATTGATTGTTTCATTCTTGTTACTCCTTTGTATATGGTTCTTGATTTATAGTATGTGGGGAATTTTTGTCTATTAAATTTGCTTTAGATGAACACCCTGAAGATCATGGGTCTGAAAAGCAGAGTGAAGGACATGTTCCAAGACAGCTCAAAAAAGACAAACCAAGGGGTACCAGGTATGCTGGAAGCAGAACACAGTGTTTCTCTCTGAGACCTGCCTCTGTCCATTTGTGGAGGGGGGGGGGGGCATCACAGCAGCTGTTTTATCACTGGATCTCTAGCAGTACTGTTTTTTTTTTTTTTATTTGATATTATTTCTGTTCTTCTTCTAATTGAAAGTTTATTATGTGATAACAGCCACTTTAATGTGCTTCTGAAACAGTATGCTTAAAAAAAAGGGGGGGGGGAGGTGTCCTTCACGAGGCTGCATGGCCATGTGAGACTATTACCTGACGTGAACTTGGATATAGCAACGTAGGCTCCCACCCACAGTTCCTCATAGCAAGTTTTGTGGTTTGGACAGCATGTGGACCCTTTGCTCTGCCTGGTGTATGGGGGTGCTTGGGGCTAGTTGTGTTCCACCCCCCCCCCTTAAATGAATTGTGCCTTTGGCTTCTTTTCTTTTTTGAAAAGCCATATTGTAGGCTATTAATGATTAATTAATCAATTTCCTGTCAKGAATTAAATTTTGAAATTATACAAGATATAACTTTTAATAATAGGAACAAAAATGATCTCTTAAAAACATGTTTTGGACTTCATTTCTCGTTGTATTTGCTTCTTCCTGTATACCTAGAGTTTTAAGCAACAGTAGCAGCAGAGAGGAAGAAGGGAATTTGGGTGTCAGCTTTCCTTATTTGTCAGATAAATAGTAATTTCATTTTCAGGTGTGGGAAAAGAGAAATTAATTAAGGATCTGTTCTTACAACTTGGATGAAATTTGGGCAGCTGTAAGCACAGCTGTAGAAGTTGCATTACATGGAATCCACTACCTCTGGTGGTTTTGGAGTTTTTTTTTTTTTTGTTTGTTTTTTTGTGCCTGACCTCCCTCTAGAGGAAAGCTACACTAGCGTTTCCCAGGGCTATCTCAAGGCTCCTGAGGAGCTCCTGTTTGCTCTCTTAACAAAATAGTAAAAAGGCAGCATATGTGGCAGGATCTTAGCCCCATCCTCCCCCCGCMTTCCCCCCCCCCCCCCCCCCCCCCCCCCCCCCCCCAGCAAGCTTTACCAAGCTTGGCTGAGAATCAGGAACTTAGCTATCACTGTTGTGCTAAAGTAGCAAAATATTAGCTCATGTCTATTGTTCTGGCTTCTTAAACAAGCTACCAGAACTTACTTCCTTTTATTGGTTTGTTTGACTAGGTCAAAAGGAAACTATATAGCTGTGCACTTAAAAGATCAGAGTTTAACAGGTCTCCACCAACAGACAGCCAAAGACTTCTTACACACTCATCTCTATGGACCAGGTACTAACCGAACGCATGGTAAGCTCTTTTCCTTATGCAGTGCTGCATCTTTTGAATTTGACTGTGTACTAGACTCAGTAAGTAARTAACACTCATCTCCATTTCAGCAAATGAGTTTTTCTCCCTTGAAAACAAGAAAAACCCAGTTAAAAAAGCTGCAGTTCAATTTGTGGACAAATCTTGGGGTAAGTGTAAAAGTTCAAACTTGGCATTTCTTTATGCATGTTATGACTTGAGCTGGTTTTTTGTTTTTCTTTATACAGCTTTCATGCTTGTTACAGGACTGTAATTTACTAACTGAAGTACGTGACAGTGAGAGAGGGGAAACAGGACACTACAGCACTGTGCAGTGAATGTTCCATGGGGGAGAGCGTACAGGACAATCCCAAAATGCTACCTCATTTTTCATACATAAAGCAGCAAGTTGTGTATACTTGCCTGGTTAAATATCATACTAATTATTGCTTCAGTCTATAAACGCTGTAACTTTTAGTGTGCRTAAAATCGTACAGCTGCAATGCCAAGATCCTAAAACTTATGCATGAACAGAACAAAATAAGCCTTTTCCCCCTATAAAAACACAAAATTATAAAAATGAAGACAGACTCATACATCAACTCTAGATATCCTCCTAGTCAAGTCAACCACATATGCAGAGTCTGTGAAGACCATAAAATTTAGAGGGGAAAAGTTGTAATTAATTATTAATCCCTGATAGTCAGAGTCTGCTTTTCAGTTGAGCTCCAAAAGTGAAAAAACGGAAAGCACTGCTGTAGCCTCCTCTGAAGGAGATTAGCAGATAATGGTACCACTGTCC
>NW_028186435.1:5339034-5379639 GCF_003343005.1 Rhea americana
CCCCCCCCCCCTTTTAAGGGCTAGAAGAAAAGCAAAAAGCAACAAAGTTTAAGAAATGCTGGCTGGCAGCAAAGATGAAAAGTCTGGTGTGAAGACAGCTTTTTCAGAAGGTGYCATCAAGGACTTGGTCTGAAAGTTATACAACAGAATTGTTTYCCCCCCGCCTCCCTTCTCCTTCATCCTCTACAACTCTCCTCTGTAGCTTTCAGCTGCAGACATCACTGAACCGGAAGATACAGACCTTCACTGAGCTGTGCCCAAGTTGACGTCAGTGTTCTCTGCCCTCCTACTTTGAGAAGTTGCTGGGATCGCTAACAAACAGCGGGGCTTTGGCAGTGATTGCATAGCCTTAACACTGGTCTTGTATAACGCCTGCTGTTCTAAATCAGCGTGATAGAGCTGGCCGCTATTGCGGGCAGAGAATAAAAAGACGAATGATTTTGTACATGCGGTTTACCTGGATGGTGCATTTTTTTTTTTTTACAAGTTATTCTTGCTTTTTCAGTCATCTGCACCTTTTAAAAAAACACTATCATAATATCAAAATCTTTAAGAKTGATCTTTAGCAGAGATTTCTGTCCAGCCTGATGATTACCTTCAAGGAATATGGCTTTTTCCTCCATCCTGGGAGAGGCCTACGCATACTGAAGCTTCAACTCCCTGACTTGCCTTCAGCAGTGCTAGCTAAACTTCTTTCTGGCAAGAAGACGTGAAACCTCAAACCTTTGACAGTTCAACCACTGAAGTAATCTGATGTAGGGAAGTGGTGTCTCAGGTTTGACCATTGAACCATTGTGCTTTTAGTAGGGCTATGTTAGAACCACTGTTCTAGAATAAAACCCTGGGACAAAGAAAATGTAGCATACAAGTCCATGCTACTGTGTATATGTAGAAGTAAGTTTTTAATGGCTGGTTAATTATGATATCACTACATTTTATTGCAATATAGTACTATTTAAGCACTTTTAAAAATGCAAGGTGTACAAAGATTAAATTAAGACTGTAAATTGACTAAATATTTGGTTTTTATATAAATAGGTCATAACCACACTGTGTTGACATGTAATACTGTTATAATACAACAGTTAAACTGGTGAGTCTACACAACAGAAGCTGTCTGTAGTTAAACAAGGAAACAAAGTTGAAAAGACCATGTTAAAACAAAAAACTACTAAGATCAACAGGTTGGGATTGTAAGTAGCAACAAACATATTCACTCAGCTCCTGAGTAATTCAAGTTTTACAGTACACATTAAAAAATATCATTTCTTCCCATCAACACTATATATCCAAACCATCAGGTGTTTATGCATTTTGCAAATTACACTGATTGAACTATGTAACAATGGGGGTGGAGGTTGGCAAGTCAGATCCTGCTTGACGTTTACATCACCCACATGCTAATACATCCACATTTTACACTCTTCCGTCCCACCACAGCGTAGCAGGATTTTTGGTTTGTTTTGGACAATCGTTTAAAGGATTTGTAATTGTCAATTTGGATGTCTGACATTATCAGTGATACTTTCAACTCTTAGTTGTCTAAGAGGTTTAAAGATGGAAATTTTCTCCTAACACTAAGTTAGAAATCATTTGCATCATGCTGTAAACTAGGAAGCAACATAAAGCGACAGACTTGTCCTTAGTACATAATTAAAATTCCAAATTCCAGTCAGCAGAGCTGGTCTACTTTCCACTTGAATATGCCACAACACATTTCAGATCTTCAACTGCATAGCTAGTGTAGGTAGTCTTCCACTGTGGCAAACGCACAGGATCCAATTCCTGATCGAGCCATCAATCCCAGACACTGTGAAGCTTGCCCCATYGCTAGGGCAAGTGGTGGTTGCTTTGGCAGATTGTGAGTCTCTGCAAGAGAATCAACAGTGGCAGAGTTGCTACACGTGATTATTTTCATAGTAATACAGTGAAAATTTAAGTTGTAAGCTGTTTAAATAATTACAGAATTCTTCTATTTACCTGCAAACCTTGCCACAACTTAAGGGAGAGCAGGAGCAGTGAAGTGACATTTTAAAATTCYCTGCACAGCACTAAAAATGAGCAGGCTGGGTTTTTTTGTTACGAAACAAATAGAGGATTTTAGATCAGTTAAATTAACTCCCTCAAAACTCTCATTCTGCTAACAGACATTGCTGTAATATATCACTATAGTTCAGAGCTTGCTCACTCAGCCCAGCAGATCGCGTACAGCGATCAGCAGCGCTGCATTTGTACCAAGCATAAAACCATGAGGCCTTACCTAGTATTGCACTATTAAGTACAGAGCACACAGGTTCTCTTTGTATCGGGTCAAGCTGGTTTCCAACAGGACTGCTCCAGGGATCTGAATACGCAAGTAGACTGAATGCATCCTATGGAAAGATTATATTCATTAAATCTCACAGCTGTATTTACTAGAGGAAAACATCTAAATTTTCTTCACCCATTTTGACTCAGAATAACAAAGACGGTTGCTGATATACATCATCAATACAATGGGATAAAAAACACATTACAGCACTTGTTCCATTTCAAGCAACTGCTGTTTTTACCTGACTGGAAATTACMCAGACCAATTCAGCAATATTAAAATGGTGTGAGAGAGAACACAACCTGGAAATGACATCTAATCAGTCTTTGGTATTATTTTCCAGTGTAGCCTGTATTTAACAGACCTCACAATCTGCCCTCTCCCCCACCCCTAGAAGAGTACATTTCAGCCACTGTATCCTCAAATCTCTTATTTTTCATAGGGGTCACTTATCATTAGATCTGAAAATGGCATTTTTGTATTTACACAAGAGGGCAAGCTACATAGTTAGAAGTGAGAGMCAGAACTGCTAACCTTGTCTCTGCTTTTAATTGTTTATACTATTAAAGTTATCTTTATGAATGTGCTACACAGAAAAGATGGGAGAAAGTGCTACTCCACCATTGACTAAAACACTACTTCTGTTGRAAAAGAACCCACAATAATTAAAACAGCATTTTAATGTAGCATGCAGTGAAAAGTGTCACCTTGGCAGGGCATTATTCACCTTAATGACAGAACTGCAAGATTAAGCATACCTTTAACATTTTCTTATTCGCTGTGTTTTTGCCACATTCTCTTCTTAGCTGCTCACTCATTGCTTGCAATTCTCTTCCAAAATGGATCATTCTTTCAATAGCTGCTTGACTGCCACCACATAGCTGACGTCTTAACTGACTTGAATCTACTTCTGCAAGAACGATACCATCATCATCACCACTAATAGAGCTGGCAATAAAAGCTTATGGAGCTAGACCATTTGCACTATTTCATTCAAAATTTATCAGGCTTCTCCAAGTGAAACATGTAGAGCCAGAGATCTTGGCAAAATGTATTGTTACACTGCACACTGTTGAATTGTTCCTTAAGTAGTATTATCTTAAGAGACTTTGTTAACAGCAAAGTCTGTCTACAGATGCTGGGGGTTTTTGCCATGGTTAGTTTTAAATTAACTACACTATAAACCCAGTTTCAAGCAAGAAGTGTTCTTGTTTTGTTTCTAATAAAGGCTGGCTTAAATACACATCTTTTTAGTTCTTCTCATACAACTTGCTATACAGGCCAAGCTTCCTGGGGAAGCAGACTCTGCTTTTTGGTTCAAGGAATGCACACAGTTCTAGCTACCTTTTAAGTTGTTTGGCGTTGCACTTCTAAGATATGCCAAATCTCAGACTGCCAAAATAGAGTAAAAAAACAAAAACACACCACTTAAACTTCYCAAACTGCCAAGACAGACATTGCTACAAAACTGCCAGCAGAAATTCATATATTTGAAGTCTTCTAAATGATCAAATATATAGTTCATACTCATTGTAAAGTGTATTAGCTTAATAACTTGGCTATTTCAGGCTTCCTTTGTAATCTAGGGGAACATTAGAAGCASTTTTTGCTGTATAGTGCAGTATTTCCCAGTACTAGTGATTTCAGAGGATATTAATAGCTCACGAACTGGTTGTTTTTTAACAACTGGTTAATTATTTAGATGGTTTTTAACAACTAAAGTAACTTGTATAAAAAGATTTAKCCATTCCTTGCCTTTTTCCCCCCATCAGTGGTACTAGCTGCTGAAATAGAATTCTGATCTACACTTTAGTTTCAAAACTGTTCTTTCCCATTTTAACCTTACTAATATAGTGATAGATATTGACCACTATTTTTCAAACAGGTACTTAAGAATTTAAAAAGTCAATTTCACTTTTTTTTCTTAGAAGCAAGCATATCACCTCTGAAAAACCTGCCTGTATCAAGTTCCATACACAGCAATAGAGAGAATTATTTCAGAAAGCAAAAATATAATAATTCTCCAACTGTGGGGTGTAGACAATGTAGTTTGAGGAGCAACTTTTTTTTTTTTTTTTTTTTTTAAACAGAGATGGAGAACCCATGAATCTTCAAGCAGCAGTGTTGCTAACTGCAGTCTAATCTAGGTCATCATTTTCCAAAGGCTGAAAATTACATTAAAACAAAACAAAAAAAACAGAAACAAAAAAACCCTCTGCACCCCATGCAGCTGCTTCATGTCTGTCACAGCAAGCCTCTGTGGAAAAGGCTGCAAGAGAGTAAAGCAGGGTTTTGTTTCTTCTGTCACAGAACCRAGGTCTTGTTATTATCCAGTTTCAGAGCATAATGCAGAGAAACAGTAGGGAAATCTGAATATCCACCCCTTGGGGCTGTAACAGAATTATACTTGCTTTTGAATAGTTATATAGCGTTTACCAGCCAAACTGCATAATCAGCAAGAGCACACACCCTCAGAACCATGAAACATTCATAGATAYTTGTAAGTACTATTGTATTCTAAAACTTTACCAATAATGTTGTCCCGAGTTTCATGTTTCATTTAAGCTACATAATTGATGCCAGTTTAAAAAAATCAATCTAAAAAGGCAGTTCTGCAAATACAGAAATGGCTGGGCTGGATTCTTCCATTTCTCAGATACCACCAGTAATAACCAGCATTGACTAAATCTCAGCCTGTGCACTCTAAGTCATCTGGCTGCTTTCAGAATCACTGGACTGGGACAGCTGGTTGCTGCTGCAATTGACAGAACAGTCGGTATCTTTTGAAGGTGTGCTGGCACTCAGAGGGTAATTAAATAAAAACTCATCTGTCACATCAGCAAGTATGACTGAGTATGAAACAGGTGAAGTAAAATAGGGTTACTTTTTAGAGCAGGACTATGTAGAACAGGATATTTCTTTAGCAGAAAACAATCTTTCCAAATCTTTTCCTGAGCATTTACTATTAACATCTATACAATAGTTTGTATTCTTCAATACAAGTGATTTGCAGTTTCAACTCTTACTGCTGTGTGCTAAGATTCCATGAAAACCATGGGGATAAAAGGAAGGGGGGAGAAGGAAAAGCAACTTTTAGTCCTAACCTAGGTATGCTAAATAAATAGAACGATTTCTTCTCAAAGGTATTTTCTTAGAAACTCACGGATATTTAAACTAGCATCAGTGRCTACTTTCCCCTGTTCTCACACTGGTATCAGCCCACCTAAATCAGTGTTATAAGATTTACATACAACAGCAGCAAGACAAAATTAAGTTTTCAGCTAATACCCCTAATTTTCAAGTTGGGAAGCATTGCAAGTAAAATCATAACCTTGTTGCCATCACTTAATAAAAATGTAAGAAATATCACTGCAGACCCATTTCTGTGTCACATTCTTCCATTTCGTGATCATGTTTAGAACTACCATTTAGGAAGCCATTGGATGAAGTCTCAGCAACCCCATTGGAGTAGTGATCTGTTTCCATGTCTACATCATTGCTGCAAAGAGAATAATACACACAAAGAAAGGTTTCATTCATGTTTAAATACTCAGGAGTTATCCTTTTCACAACCTCAGCATAGTACTTTCTCATCTTGGCTATCAAAATACTGCTTTTAAATAATACTACCAAGTTGAGATTACTGATTTTTCTCATCACAGCTGGTAATACCAGAGCATCAGTGATTTTAAGGATGTCCCAATCAACATTACTATTTCAGGATTTGAAAATGTTATTTCTCTGAATGCTAAACACATGTCCACCAGTACTCAAGAATAAGTAGTATAATACTTTCTGAATATACTCCAAGAAGTTATGTTGCTTATGTATCTGTACATACAAAGAGCTGGAGAAAATGCGCTGAGGAAGTCTGCTATTCCTACTTTAATCAACTAAGCATGAAGACTACTGCAAGATTATCATATTTAGGTAAACATCTCTTCAGAGAAAGAACTCTTTCAAAAAGCCTCAGTCTCCTGATAACACTTTCAGTAGAAAGACAAGAAAAAGACAGGAAAAACCCAGAGCAAATACTGAGTACACACAGATGTGGAAGAAGCGTTCAGAGACAACTTCAGAGCATACAGTTCCTCAGCAACAAACTTTACTCACAGCAGAGCTCAAAAGCACTTTCTGAAAAGGTGGCATTCTGGATGAAAATGCCAGAGTAGCTTTGAAAAAAAAATCAAACTTTGCCGACAGTTACAATACATCCTAGCCAATTCTCTCAAGTCAGGAAGAATGACCACCACAAACCTCTCCCAAGGTCAACAAGACAGTTTAGAAGTTTCTAGCTTGCTTCTAATACTAAAGAATACCCAGTTTCCTTTAAAGGGAGGAAACCAAAAGGCCTCTTTGACTGGGCAACACTGTAGCAAAGGAATTGTCTTCATTTTGTGAAAAATCCCAAAGTTGCCTGGAAACTGCAAAGCTTTGTGGCAGGTTTTTTTCTTTTTTTTTTTCCTCCATCATCCCTATCTAATTCAAGTATTTTTCATTATCACCAACACATCACCACATCCTAATTGCTAATTTTGGAAACAACTCAGCCAAGTACTTACAGATTTCACATCAAATGAGGTTCTGGGGCATCTGTGCAACCAGTTTGATAATTATGCTCTAATTTATTTATTTTCATTCTCTGAATTTAACGGGTTTGCACAACTGACAGTGACTGGAGTTAAGCAAACAATTCTCATTATATATGAAATGGAAGAGAGTCTGCATTTCATGTGTATCTTGTGTCTACTCTGCAAATACTGCCACAAATGGAGAGTAGCTGGATAACTTTTCAATACTCTAACCACTTCCTATCCTATTCAATCAGCAAAGGGTAACTCCAAGAATAGCACTCTTTGCTACTCCTTTTGAAAGAAACAATGTGCTTCGAAGGTACTCAAATCAGTAAGTGGTTTAAATTTAAATCCCAAGTGCTAAAGAGGTAGTTAATCTTCCCTATACAACTTCATAACTGATTATAACTTGCTATAAACGAAGTAATTTATTTTTGCTTATTGCACTACTTTAACCAAACAGGAAAAAAACAACAGACTATTGAGCTTGAGAAACTGAAACAAGTCCCTTACTCCCYCAAACATACACTAGTGCAATTACATGACAAGCTGTGGGAGAAGCAGTACTTGTCATCTACCCTTGGCTGTGTATACTACATGTTTCAACTCTCCTTGAAAAACAAAATCACATCCCACTAAAATCTATTCTCTGCAATAAAAACATATAGACAACACAAGCCTTAAGGTAAGTTAGAAACATCTGAAGCTTATTCACCTGGAATAGCTGTTAACCTGCTGAGATCTTGATACATTTATGTTGTTGAGTTCTGGTACATTCAAGCTGGTGGTTGTGTGTTTACTGTGACAATAGGATTGATGCGCTTTATTTGATATTACTCCATTACTGCAACTACTTTCAAAACCTGAAAAAAGAATTWAAAAAGTGTAATTATCTAAAAAAATGATTTGTAACTACTGATTTATACAAGTGAAATAGGCATAGCTATCAGTAAAATTTACAACTGAATCAAACTTTTAAAAATTGATACCTCTCCTGAGAGATCTGAAAATCTTTTCTAGTCTGGTGTAATCATTAAGGCAAGCAGTTATTCGTGTTACTAATTATGTAATTTTCCTGATCAATATGCAATAAAATTCAGTGCTGAAAACACTTCACATGTTGCTACACTTAAATATAGCCTCCCCTCTTCTCCATATAATTACTTTAATTGCTAATACTGTGCTTTGCTAAATAAAATTATATCACGCTGTTAAGTTACTACGCCTGGCTAATATCTCATCTGACCCTTCTAAAATATGATCAAGAAACTACTCTTTGAAGCAGACATGTAATTCCCAGTTTATCAAGCCCCAAAAGCAGAGCTCCCTAGTACATTCTAAAATAGAGACAGATCACAGTGAGTGCTTATTAGATAAGCACTTTTTGCATTCTAGGAAATCCCAATCCTCAATTCTAATAATGTATTTATCAACTTGTTTATTAAGTGGTGCCTCTGTTTTAAAAATTAGAAAGTTAGAGGTGCTTTCCACAACAAGCCACCTGAAGAAACCAGAGAAAATCTGAGTGGGACAACAGTTGAATGCATGAGAACACAGGTGAGAAGGAAGGAGAAAAGTGAAGCCACTACCTTTTCAGCAGCAACTGGTACAGAGGGAAGCCCCGTATCAGCATCAGTTTAGATTTCAGAATGAAGCAGAACTGGAAGATGATGTCTACTAATTGCTAACAAAAGAGTCTTGAGTTCAAAGATGGCACATTGAAGTACCACTTTAACATGCCCAACTCTTCTTCTCTGCTGTTGCAGGTTAGGCCCTGGTACCTTCTGCACTGGCATCAGTCAGCATTGACCATTTTCTGGCTTGCCAAGGAGGCTTTAAGACCACCTAGATCCTCTCAGAACTTTTCAACTGAGCAGACTGAAACATGGCTGCCAGTAGAAAGCCCTTTTCTTTCAATTAAATCTACCACTAAGTTCCTGGTATTTTCTACACAATATTCTACCTCAGCAGTTCACAGAATGGTTGAGGTTTGAAGGAGTCTTCACAGAATCTGTTTCACCCACTACTCACACACACTAAGCACCAGTCTACGTAACCTATTGAAACTACATCACCTTGCCTGAAGCACAAGTTATTATCAAAAGGACAACAGAAATTCACTTTAGAATCCCCACCATCCACTTCTCAGAAGCAGTCATTTCCTAAAACCCCAGTAGTAACTTACCTTGTAAATACTTAGTAAAAGGAAGAGCAGATGCAAGAAAGTTTTGATTCTATTTACATACTTTCCATTTCCCACACAACTGAGAATAATATATATTTTAAATCATTAAAACTATTCTTTTGGAGAGAGAATTCAGTGTCAGCTCTAAAGTAAAAGAAACTATCAGACCAAGTTTAGTATTTTTTAACTTTTCCTGATACTCAAAATTATAGGCAAAGCTTTACATACACGGTACATTACCCAAATCAACTTACCAGAAAAGTGTGTGCTGCTCCCTTTTCCTGTTGCCAAACTGTGAATATTCATTCCATGGCTGGGACTCATGCTAGGACTACTAAATGACCGTGGACTAACAGGGTAACTATCTTGGGATTTTGGACTGTGGCCTCCCAAACACCGCACTTCACTGTCAGTACCATTCACCATCTCTATAAACTGGCGCACCCTAAACAAAAGACAAAGAAGTTAAGCTGATAAACCACTTGTGCATTTCAATTTATCAACGAAAGCAATTATTTTAGCATTAAATATGCAAAGAATTTTCTCAACAAAATGCTGGATTTCAGCAACCCAATCTTCAATGAGCTTAAGAGTATTCATCCAAAATATAAAATTTCGAAGTTTGTGAGAAGAGAACAGGAATCTTATCCTTCAAGGACAGATTTCAGCAATAAGCCCTCAGAAAAGTAAACTAAATTCTCCTGTTTTAACTATTTTGTTTCACTAGCAGGGGCAAAATTATTCCTTGAGAAGGATATGAAGTTATGCAGTCCTAAGTCTGTCATTTTTCTCGAAGTATATGAGGACATAGTTCAAATGTCTGGAAAGGTAAGCACTACAATGATAAAGTTTAATGTTAAACATTTATACTAGGAAAGTTTCAAAAGCAAGCTCATATACAAACCTTCCCTTTAGAGGCTGTTCCTCTTTGTCAAATAACTTTACTTTAGATAAGGAAGTTTTATTATAGACTTTGATGAAGCTCAGAAATACTGCTTAATGTTTAGATTTGGATAGTCTTAATAAAACAGGCAAAGTTTGAAAGATAGATGGCTATTGAGAAAAAGATAACATACAGTTGATGTTACTGAGTGAAGGCTTTCACCAAGAGGTTCATATAATAAGGCCTGTGAATTCTGTGATAAGCTTCCAATAATATGTTGTGAATTCTGTTCAGTATGAGTGTGTGACAGGCTTGATCAAATACCTTCAAAGTTATTTACTTAACTGTACATAAAATTATATTACTTTGTCTTTATGTTTGATAATAGGTTTGTTTTTGTTTTGCATCTTCAAACTTTACAACACAATACAAAATTCTAGAGCATCAGTACAGCTGGCATGTAAAAATGCCAGAACAAAATGAAGGAGAATGGTGTGCTGGGAAGCCAAGACAGCTCTTTGGGATTATGGAATTTCCACAATATTAGCCAGAGGTTTCCAATAAAGTGACAAGGAGTGAAATAGCTCATCATTATATTTAAACTGGTCTGTGAAGTCAGTCATCCAGAGGAATGGACCATCTTATGTGACAAGACTCAAACTTCTCAAATGTGGTAATTATATATGTATTGAAAGTGATTTAAAAACTTGGCTACAGAGATCAACTCTATATTGAGAGTGAATTATGTTGCAAAACATAGAACCTTGATAACAAAGCCTAGTTAAATATGTAACAAATAAATACAGCATAAAGAAAAAGTGAACTAAATACATTTTCTAAAAATGCTGCTCAAGTTTCTGTGAAAGCTTTAAATGAATAACTGTCTAGTCCCAGAAGGTACTGTGTCATCTATAAACACACATCTGTATAATTTGAAGACTCACTTTAATGCAAATAAGAGATTAGGATTTCTTTCTAGTAAACTTGGATACAACTGTTGTGTTGTTTCAATGGCTTCTCCCATTCTTCCTGCTAAAACCAATTTCTGAATTCCTGTTCACCAAAAAACAAATAAGAGATTAGGATTTTTTTCTAGTAAACTTGGATACAGCTGTTATGTTGTTTCAATGGGTTCTCCATTCATCCTGCTAAAACCAATTTCTGAATTATCTGTTCATCAAAACCGATATCAGTTTAAAAGGACATCTTAAGGATTAATACATGTAAGTTAATGATTAAAAGACACTGCAAGCATCAATCAATAGGTTTTTCCCTTTTAGAGAAAAACAGTGTAAAGACTGACCATTCCTCCTTAAAATGTTCAACAGGGAAATTTTTAAAAACTGCACTTCAGCTACAAATACCTAAAAGACTACTTATTAAATACTGTTATTTACTACCAGCATATAACTATTTGGGACTCAAATAGCACATTTAGAGCTAGATTAAGACTACAGACACTATTCTGCAATTTATTTCTCATTTTATACGATTACAAATAAGCACATACCAAACTACCATCACCCAAGAATATTTAAATTGCATCCCACTCCCAGATGTTCAATTCTGACCAAGAAAAACCCAGTTTAATCTCTGTATGCCACACACACACACACACACACACACACACACACACACACACACACACAAATGCTTGTGGTTTGTGCAGCAGGGACCTACGTGAATGGAGAAGGCACTGTTTTAATCAGGCTGTTAAACAGCACGGCCACAGACTGTTGGAACCGAACTATTAATGTTAGTTTTCCCTCTTGTCTTCCTCCCCCCCCACCCGCCACTGTAAGCTAGAAAAATTCAAATTTGATTTAACATAGAAAACATTCTCTAAACTCTATCACTTTTCATAGTTGAGACAGAAGTCTAAACTTTCGTCAAGATTAAATTTTATATTCCTATTTGCGACTGACCATTAGCTCTTACAAGCGCTAGTCTAGAGACATAAGACATTTAATATGGATCACAATTCTCCATTCAAGAGACACAACAGGAAATTTTCCACATTTCTCAAATTTCAAAATCATTATAGTGAAGATTAACCAGCTGTTCAGAAATGTATAATTTTACATGAAAGCAATGAATTGTACTATGGAATAATGCTGAAAGGAAAAATCTACAATGATGTTTAAGAGAGTTTTAGGTTAAATGTGTTCAAGAAGAAAAAAAGAAAAGGATGTAATGTGCTTTCCAGCCTTACTTTGTCTATTTTTAATGGAAGCTAATTCTTCTAGCACAGTCTGGTCTGTGGACCTGGCGAATGCCTCTGCTGTTGCACAGTATCCATGGTGAACTAAGTAAGATGACACCATTCTAAAAATAAACAAAAAACAAAACTCAGAAACATTTATTAGCTGCAGGTAAGAAATTGAGGATTTCTGGAATATAAGACCTCTTTTCTAAATAAAGTAACTGAATTAACAAATTATTTGAAATGCAAGAAATTTCTACAGTAGTCAGACAAAAATAATTTAGTTACTTAAGAGCCAGTATCTTCTCCAAACAATAGTACAGAAAAATCAGAAAGTTTACCTATCTTTCAATTCTGATGAATTTTTATAGATTTATTCATTACCCAAATGTACAATCAATTACAACATCACCTGCTATTTTTTAATTGCTCATTGCATACATTAAAGTGAAATTTCTGCACACTAATTTTGTTTCCACTTAAGAAATAAAAAATGAAAAGCTACAACCACCATTTTTCCAACTGATACAGCAATATGCCACAGCCTACCTTGCATGCCAAAGGCTAAGAATGTGAAAGGAAGAGAAATTTCTACAAAGTATTAAAACTGCCAGTTTTGACCATGGCAATTTTTTTAAACTCACCAACCCAAACTAGACTTGTCCAAAACAGAATGAAAGATTTATACGTGCTGTTACAAATTCTTAAATAAGTAATGCTGTAGATGACATGGCAAGATGACACATTTGGAGTTAACAAAACTATTCATGCTAGTTTTTAAATACTGATTATTTGCACAATCAAGATAATAGATAAAAGGTCTTGAAAACCTCTGAACTCATCCAGTATGAATTGTATTTTTAAGAACAGTATACAAACTCTTACTTCTGAATCATTGTTTGCCACTCTCCTTCCCGATCTCCTATTGGAAATCTGTCAATCTGCGCTTGAATTTTGGTTCTCCATTCTCGCATATAATCTTCAATATCAAATACAAATGGATGTTGTCCAAAATTAGCATCCACAACCTCTCCTGGTGTTTGAAGGCCTACTGTAGGGTACAAGTTTGGCTGCAAGAAATTTTTGGATTAGCTTTTCCTCTTATTCTGAATTCTCCCCCCCTTTATTTATTTTTTTTTTCAACTCTGTAATAATATCCCCAATGCTACTAGTGATGTGTAGAAACAAATACCTCTGGATCATCTGTCCAGTGGTTAAAGGAATTTATATCAACTCAACAATACAACAACCGATATATTTTATTCCCAGTGGTCAAAATTCTTTGAAATAAAAAAGCCTTACTGATAATTCTCATTCTAGTCAGAAAATGTAGTTTTAAAAACTGTGCTAAAGTTTACAACTTTTGGTTTCAATTTTACAAAATATTAAATAATGATTTTTTTAATGACTTTTAAAGACCAGGATTAAAGTTTCTTTCAAAAAAAGAACAAAAATTAAACTTACAAAGTGGGCCATTTTCCTTTTGGGGTGAAATACTTAAAACATCGCTGAATTTTAGTGGTAAGAATTGACAGGATAGAGAACTCATTAGCCTCAAAGTCCAAGTGTAGCGCCTAAAAAGAACTGTAACAGTGCATTGAAGTTCTCGTGAATTCCTGGACTTGTATCTAAAAAAAGACTTTAAAGCATTTATTGTTGTCTTAGTTTTACTTTCTGCTTGGAGATTAGGTCTCAATGCAAATTTAAAATATGCCAAATACGGTAAGATTAAAATCTGCCTGGTGGGATTAAAGTTACTTTCTTAGATGTGAATAGCACCTGAGCAATGGCAATACAATTTTTTTCTTTTTCTTTTTTTTTTAAAGTCTACATCAGATTTAACACTGCAATCAAAAGGTAGTTCTGTAGATAACAAGCATACTATCAGCATATAGTATGCTTAACTGTAACATATTAGCATATAACATGCTAACTGAATTTTAGCTATCAGTAAGAAGTTACAGGCATGCAGGTCACTAGGCACAGAGAATCCCAGTGAAGCTAAAGAAGAATATTCTGGTTGTTCAAGCCATACCAAAGCCTATTTTGCCTCTCTCTCGATTTTTAAAAATCAATCCTTCTCATGGTGTTATCTAGACTAAGCAATGCATGCAGCACAGGAGTCGGATCTTCTAATGAAATGAAAACAATCAATGATAACGAGAAGGATTCCTGCTCCAAATTTCAGATTAAAATGTCAAGGTTGGACTGTACTGGTACTATCAAGGACCCTGCCAGCATCCCTCCAGTGCAGGAGTGACAGGAAGCGCCCAACCCTGTGGCAGGGCAAAGTAGCACTCTGGGTTCACGACTTTGTGTTTGCTTAATATCTGTCCCCATCTCCTGAAACCACAGCAAACAGCAGCTGGTCAGATGGAACAGCACCCTAACCCGATTACATCTGAAGTGAAGTGGATGAGAAAAAGCAAAGGGTATCAGTAGCACAGGGGACACATTTATAATGATTTCAAGGAAAGTACAATTTAATTGACCAAAAAAGATAAAAGACTTCTTGTATCTATGGCCTTAAAAAAAAAAAAAAGCTTTAATATGTTTCATATTATGGAGTGAACAGAACAGAAAATAGATTAGAATAGAACAGATTTTGAAACCTAACCATCAAGCATGAATTAAACCGACCAATGTCTTAAGTAGCCAGCCTTTCTGCATATGATATGTGATTTTATATATATGCACAATGTTGGTGCTTTAACCCTGTATGTAAGGCCTGCATCTGACAAAGTATGTGACAATTAATTGTATGTATTATCTTCTGGTAAACTCTCATTAGAATTGCCCAAATAAAAATGTAAACAGGAATACCCCTTCCCTCACCCTTGCATGAGGATTGGTGTAAAAATAAAAACCCTTTTGCTTCAATTAACAAATCACTGAAATAATGTGAGAAATATCTGATATTAAATGGATTAAGATCATCACTGTATTTCCAAGAAGCATAAGATAAATGTGAAACAATGGTTTATACTACACGTTATTATCAGCTATTCAAAAATGCACTTATCTTACCGGTAAATCTGTGAAAGCGATGCCTGTAATGAAGATAAAATTAAGATTAGTTTCCATATGTCTGGATTCTAGCCTGATTAAAATATGCAGGGTAAGTACAAATACCTGAATTTATCTTTTCACTTGCATATCTCAATATTGAGACAAGGGTCAGCAGTGTCTTTTCTTGTTTGCTATTAGTTTTTTTCCTAAGTAGTCATTATCTTTACATAGGTAGCGTGTATTTGTAATACTCCGTATCAGTCTAGTAACTAATGTACTCTTAATCCACAGCAGAGTTTTGTTTTTTGAGCATGATAGCTTCATACCCTGTTATATAAYCAGAAGCATCCATCCACCCATAAATGCAAGAGGCTGATTTTGCTCTCTCAGGATTAAAGGGAAAAAAAGACCTCTAGATATTTCAGGAACTTCAAGCAATTTAAAAAAAAAACAGCTTTCAGTTACAAATAAATATAAGGAAGTCACTTCTGACAGCCAAATAGTAAGTATATTTCATAATTTCCTTCAATGTTGCTTATAGTTCTTCAATTTTACTTGTGTGTGATAATTACAAGCTTAAGAGGAAAATAGATTTGATTTGTTTTATATCATTACCGCTTCAAATTTAAGATTAGAACGAAGCTTTTAACCTTTTGTCCTCAATTCCACCCCTGCTTTCTATCTCCACTCTTCACCAAGACCTCAAAATCTCAAGAATATCTGAATTCCTTACTCATATCTTTACTATGTTTATCATTCTTTGATAGTAATCTTCCTATTGCTTTCAAACTCCTAGTTCTATCACTTTACTTGTTACCTATTCACACTCTGATTCTTTGTAAGCTACTATCTGGCTGGCACATTTTGGCATCCAACTCATCCTCGTTCAAAATGACCGTGGCAGTTTACAGCACAGATAAATGATGATCAAGTGGCCGTTTGAATCACCTTAAATAAACAGTTACTGCACGTTGCAAGTTATTTGGGCCACAACTCTTGGCTGCTTTGTTTTTCCCTTTTGTTTTTGTTTTCCACTCAACGCAGGATTTCACAATTGCCCAAATAATTGCATGTGCTTAGCACTTTCTGTAATGTCAAATTCTGGGCCGAGTAAGAGATATCCAGTACTCTGGCTACATCTATGGCCTAGAAAAGAAACCTCAGTGTCTTCCAAGTCATGATTTTACAGGGATTTTGAAAAGTTAGTAGCAATAACAACTCAGTAAGATAGCCAGAATTTTTATTTCTATTTCCTAAACACAGAGGCAAAGCTCATGTCAGAAAGTCAAGTTAGTAAAGTTGACCAAAGCAAAATAGTTGTCGGGCTTCCTTCTAAAACTCTGAAATGTTTGTCAGTCTGTCTCTATGACAGGTACCATTTTACTGGCCTCTCCTCAACTATGCCATTCAGCTCTCCTTTTAAACGCATATTAATYGTGTTATTTCACAGTTGGCCTAAACCAGTCTACTTGAAGACTTCCAGTGAGAGAGGAGGTTCTGTTCCTTCCCACTTAGCTTTTCCATGCACATGTCATTGGACAGCCAGAAAACAAAGGTCTTTTTGGCTGTTCAACAATCTGATCCAATTTACCTGTAAAAAATACAACTAGCTCCAAAACCAGAAGTAGTCAGACTACCATTATCAGCTTTAAGTCACCAGTTTAAAGACTCTGGTAAAATAGACATGGACCTGCACCTTCCGTTTTGATATATGCCTTGTAACAGGGCTCGAAGAAAAGACAATGTGTGGTTTAAGTGCCCTACTGCCCTAGGTGTTAAGGTATTAAGTTCAGACACACAGTCCCATTCAATTGGCAAGAACATTAAACCACATGACAGGATTACAGAATGATTTAGTTGGAAGGAACCCTCTGGAGGCAATTAAGCCCTGTTCTAAGGGGGAGACTGAACAACTCCAAAGTTAGATCAGTGTGCTCAGGGCCTGAGCAAACAGAGTCTAGTTCTAACAGACAAGGAGAAGAATTTAAACCACATCATTACCTTACAACTTACCAAACTGCCCTCATGACTGGAAGTGGTAGAAAGTAGAATACTGACTTTAAGACTCCATACCTCAAAAACACCTTATTTCATTTCAAGCTGGACTCTTTTTCCTTACCACCTTCTCCTGTCCTCTGGGTCATTACCCATGACAAGTCTTTCTTCTTTCTGAGCCTTATCCCTTAAAACTTCTTACTCCTCTCAATGCACTTTCAAAATCTATTCACGAAGTCCCAAGCCCTTGTCTTATCTTTAATTCAGAAAATATTCTTCTCTTACAATGTATATCTTTGCTAATTAAATTACATGCAGTGACTGAATTATTACATAGAGTGCATCAAAAACTCTACACCGTCCCAATCTTCAAACTCAAAATTGTCTTGCAATGTCRTATAATGCTAAAATTTATCACAGAGATTTAACGGACTTAATTTTAGGAMAACTTGTGTAATTCATGGCTGTATCTCAACTATGCATGGCTCCAGACTGGGAATACAAAAGACTCTTCCTCTAYAGATATTCAAAATAACATCCATTTGATTTAAAGATTTTAGTGGAGGCTATGTGTTCCCTGTACAGCAGCGCCAAATTTTAAAATAACTCCCACTCTCTTTGGTCCAGAGGACAGACTGGTAGTCTTGCTCTAAAGTGCTAGCATATGCAATTACAAATTAGAACAAACCAGCAGGTTTGGGCTTAACTGATACAACTTTGAACAAGAATTACTGCACATTATAAGCAAATATTAGCCCCTTTAGCAGCCCTGAGTTCATAAACGAAGATCCAGTGGAATAAGATGCCATGGCAAATACTTTCAAATTCGTAAAGTGAATTAGTGCAAATAGCACATAGGGAATTATTATTCCCAATTCTGTAATTAATCCATAGATGAGATTATTAAAGAACTATTCAAATACTTAGCTCCTACCAGGGAGTTTCCAATTTAAAATTTGCAGAAAGCATCAGATTTGCAAACCAAATGTTAACATTAATGATAGTGTTTCTTCATACCCAAGCTGTGTCCGTTCTTTGTGTAGAAGCAGGTATTATTGATAAGGTTGACACAACAACCAATGACATCACCCGTAGTAAATGTTGGGCCATAGGGTTGTCCAGTTCCAGAGGAACAGAATGAATGTCCATCATCTCCATGGTAACCATATGAATGTTTATCCCAACCTAGAGAACAAAGCATTTAAAATTTATTCATTTATTTTAATATAATGAAACAACTACACAAAGTTAGTATAATCCAATCCAAATTAAGGTTAGTAACTATGCTCAGCTTTCTGATTTCTAACTTAAAAAGTCTGTTTCATTAAAAAAAGATATCCTATATCAAAATAGTTGAACACATAGTTCCATTTGTAGTACCCAATAGATAACACGAAGTCAGAAAAAAATATATTTTTCTCTTTAAGCCAACAGGCAAAATTATCACCACTGGAAACACGATCAGCTACAATGTTCAAATTTGAAAAGCTATCTGCAGATCTGACATGTCCCAATAAAGCAGTGAAGATTCCTCTTGTTCTTCTTTTCATCTTGCAAAACTATTGCAGCCATATGTCATAATCAAATTCTTTCTGGCTAAAACCCAAACATGTATCTCTGGGGAAACACACTTCTCCTGATTATTCCTAATGACTGTTCAGCAGCAGGCAGCACTCTTCATAATAGCTCAGCCTCCAGACTACAGTGTCACTAGCTTTGCTGTCTCAAAAAACTAAAAAGTTAAAAGAAACAAAACAAAATCCCCTAACAGATGAAAGTCACAGCCAGTAAGCAAATCAAGATACCTACAAACACAGTGCTAATTTTGCAGGTGAAGAAGCTGCAGAACCAGTTAAGAAGTTTCATACAATTACATTTAATGAAATATTAGTCAGCAAGCAATTGTAGTCTGAGTAACTCAATAATAAGCAAAAAGGCCTAGAAAAGTAGTAAACTTTCAGGCATCACAAAATCTTCCTAAGAGATCTATCAAATACGTCTTCAAAATAATATAAAGAAATCACAACTCAAATTCCAACCCTATTTCTATATCCATTGAGACAACTGAAGGGTCTAGATTAAAGGATATGACTGCCCCAAATACATTATCATGCCATTAAAGATGAGTAAAAAGCACAATCTTTAACACAAGTAGCCAAATTTCATAGGCCAATATACAGCTGACTATGGCAATTTATACTGACAACTCTACATTTTTTTTCAAGCAGTACAGGGCTGTGTCCCCCGTCCCCCGTCAAGCTGCTGCAAAACAATTTAGTTTGAAAGTATTTTCTAAATATTTTTTAAAAATATTTATTAAAAGCTCTTGATCAGTATGACCCATGACAGATTTATACACAATTGCTTCAGCAGACACCGCATTAAGTATTTCTCAGTAARTTAAGTACCAAAAATTATTGCAGTTGCATTGATTAATAATACCTTCGATAAATTATTTGCAGTAGCCTAGATCTTACTCAAAATAATCTTAATGCCACCAATAATTCATCACTTATATGTGCTAACAAATATAACTGGAATTTGCTATTACTATTAGGGTAGCAGAGCATTTCAGTAAGAAATTAACAATGCAAAAGAAAATACAAATACTGTAAGGTCATTTCAACATAATTTTATACTTGCTTAACAGTAACATTTTCTAAAAAAAAAAAAATAGCTGCTTTTTAAATATAAAAATGTATTAAAATAAAACCACACACACATAGTATAGATATTGCAGACACTTGTCACGACAGTATCCCTGATCGTTTAAGTCAACTGAACAGTCAACACAAAGTTCACTACATAGCCTTACCATTAAAGTTGGAAAGGTAACACCATTGAAAACAACAGTAAAAAATCTCACTTTATGGGAGATCTCACTTTATGCTCGACAAGAAGATTTTTTATCAGAGCAGCTCACCCTTATTATTAAAAATTCAGTTTGYAGAGTAAAGAAATCATTGATAGCTCCATTTTTATCAGGAATCATGACCAAATTTTTAAAATATATTTGTTTGCTATTAAGTATCTGCATAGCATTATAAATAACACTAAGATGTTTTACATAATGCAAATGAATAGACATAATTCAGAGCTATGCCATACTACACTCATTGGTGCTTACCAGACCTTTCCCAAAGTCACATGTATTTCAAAACAAAATTAAGCAATATAAGTAACTTATCAAATATAATAAATACTAAAACATACCTGGTAGTCTATTCATGTTCACACCCTGTGCCGAAAGCCCAATTCCCATGTAACTGTAAAAATGAGAGAACAAAGGAATGTATCTGTCTCTTAACAAAAAGATGTGTACGTGCAGGATATTGTCAAGAAACACTGCTGATTAATCACATACTAATTAGGCTGCTGAGAGACCATTTAATACCAACACAAATGCGATGCAACCGAACAGAAGTCATTCCTGGGGTATATGGCTTATTATAGACAGATTCTATCTCTGCAGGAGGCAAGGACAACCTTCTCCTCCTTCGGGCATTTTGGGTTACCTACAGAGAATACTTATGGTAGCAATAACATTTAAAGCATGGCTGAAGAATGCCAAAGGCCAGCTCTCATTTTGGAAGAAGGGGTAAAGTCATATACATGACAATTTCATCACCTTCTACATACTTAATCATATTYTGCAGATAAAACGGAATTACTTGTTTTACAAAATACATGCAAAACTGCATTATTTCAGCAGCAAAATGTATCCTTGCAGAAAAGACTATTGCAGGCCTGGGTCACAGAGCAGAATGCTATCTGGAGAAATTTACTGGTAATACCCACTTAGCTGTTGTAGATGGTAAATATTTTTGCTGTACTAACCAATAATCTTAAGTCTCAACAAGTCCAAAAGTCAGCTTTACAAACACTAGATTTAAAAAAGTGTCTAACAATTTTTAGTGATTCAATAATCAACTTCTGGAAAAATCAAAATGCAGTTTTTCCCTAAAATCACATTACTTGAAGAAAGTGAAATCTCTTTCACATCTATGTATTAAGC
This sequence comes from Rhea americana, assembly GCF_003343005.1. Taxonomy (NCBI): domain Eukaryota; kingdom Metazoa; phylum Chordata; class Aves; order Rheiformes; family Rheidae; genus Rhea; species Rhea americana. The sequence goes on from NW_028186435.1 coordinate 5,360,210, forward strand.
CAAAGTCATTTCATGTCCAAGATGACAGGAAAAAAAGACAGCACAATGAAATTGTGCTTTCACTCAGAAAAAAAAAAACTGAAGTGGTAACTAAAGCAAACAATCAGAACTCATCTAACCTTTCATCATTTTTTCAACACACACACATTTTGACACTAATTCAAGCTAGTTAACAGAAATCTATCATGAAATAAAAAATAAGTCGTAGGAAACAAAAAAAAATCCCTTCATGTCAATCTGAAAATAGTTCAAGACCACAAATGAGACCTTCAGATTCTCATCAAGAAAGATACAATTAAGAAATTATTCCGCCAGAAAGCACAGATTAATCTGCTATTTTAACTACATGCTAACTACACACAGAATGAAACTGCAAAGGAAATCACAGAAGTCATATGCTTAATCATGTAAAAAGATTTCTGTTTTTTCTATTGATCACCTCCAACAGTTACCTTACCTGCCTCTAGATTTGGTACTTGCAAAGCTGCCCTCCAACATTTTCTAATACACCCCTCTCCCTCCAACAAGCATAATGAAACTTCAAAAAATTATATAGGTGATAGTCCACTTAAAGATACTGCAGAGGTGAAGCAAAGGGCAACAAACAAAAGGATTAGTCTTTACTGCATAGCTAATTACATTACTGACRCACCATTACAACAGCAGAGTCAACAAAACAATTACAAATGAAAGCAACAAGTAAAAAACCCTAATATTTCATCTTGAACAATAAAGGTAGAACTGTTACGACAGTAGTCTAGAATTCAATGCATGAAGTACTCTCATTGAAAGACTGCAAATTTATTACTGTAGTTTTCTAGGCAAATTTAAGGACCTTGACCTTTTTTTAAAAATAATTTTAAATAACTTTAAAAACAAGTCCATCTACTACAAGAGTCTTTCAAGGTAAGCCATATTCCTAATAAAGTTTCATTTCAGTATTCTTACAGAAACAGAATTAAGGTTACACAAAAATGTAAAATGATGGATAGAAATTGATCACCACAGGTAACACTATGGTTCTAGCTGGCACTAATATGAACACAGTGGATTTTCCCTAGATATCATAAACATCCGAGATTCTTCTTTAATCTAGTAACCATTGTAAACATGGAGCCACTGTACAAGATACCCACTAATTTCACTGGCAATGACCAGAACACTGACACTATCCCAATAAAGACTGATATTTCAACAGTATTTTTTTTTATGTGATTTTGGAATATTAACAATATTTCATAAAGGAGACAAGGTATTAACAGAAACTTGAGTAAAACTGGATTAAAACCTTTCAGTTAATTAACATAACTGCTCTAAACATCAAAAGGAAAAAAGACTGGCTACTATCTATAGTTAATTTATAATTAGCTATAGTAATAGTTGGATCACTAGCTGATCATGTGCAACTAGATACTACATAGTAAACTGACAGAGAAAACAGTATTGTGACACTTTTTTAGATAACCTAAAATTCATCAACATGAACTGTATTTACACCAAAACACTACATGTAATTGTGAAGAAAAAGAATGCTTAAAAATTTTATTTTTCTGGCACCTGTAAGTTTCATAAGTTGGAAAGTTTCTTTTTTTGATTTTTAAATAAGTGTAGTTCATATTTAGGTCTGAAGTCATTGCCAGTAGAAAACTTGCTTTAGTTGGATGAATTATACAATTTGTCCTCATATATGGTTCCTTGAGTTTCACAYAACAGGTGTTTCAAGACCAGGCCAAACTCAGTGGCAGGGCTATACGTTTAAGTCTACCTCCCTTTGTCCTCTATAGAAATGCAGGAGGACAGCACAACAAGCAGGCGCACCAGCCCGTTCCTGATGTACTGTCACAGAAACGGGTGCTGCATAGGAGATAGCCACGGACAGACAGGAGGAGCAGGTCCGTTCAAGGCCACGTGATGCTGGAACGAAGYCGCTGGGGAAAGGGAGCTGTGAAGGCCAGGAAGCAGCACGCTCACTCCAACGTGCAAGTCCTTCCAGATGGGCATGATCTGGCTGGCTCGACAGAATGGAGTAATGATGTATTTCAGATGCTGCCTCCCTCGACTACTCCCTGCTTACCTGCCAGTGCAGCTACATAGCTCTCCATGCATAAACGTCGCTGGCTGCTGCTGTAGCAGGATTACTTACACAGGCAAACAGAAGGAAGTGGACTAAGAATCTGTTCTAAGAAGCCCCTCTTTCTGAGCATTTTGGTCTCTCCTGCTGCTATTTATCATCTTATTAAATTGTTCAAGTCTTAGAGTAGATTATAAAATCATAAATAACGATGTGTGCAACTAGTCACAGAATACATGAAGTCAACCAATTAGAGACTAAATTGAGAGAGCCTAAAGCTGAAAACTGATCTAAAGGGTGTCCAAATTAGAATTAAGGATCAAGGAAGCAACAGCRTCTTAAGTACTATTGATTTTCCACTTCCAATTGTATTTGTTCTTGTTCTAGGTTGTCATTTTTAACATCTCAGCATATGGTCCAGTTTACACTTCACAACTGCAAGCTATATACAAATTTTTCATAATACTGCAAAACTACTGAAGTCTAATTTTAGACTAAGATTCAACTTCTTGCCGCAAGGTAAATATCAAACATGCATGCATTGATACCTACTTTTTCCACTATCAGACTGAAAAGCCTATGCTTTCCTGCAGCGAAACATGAAAAGCAGCAACCTCACAATAATAATTTTCTTTTCAAGTATGTTTTCATTCAAAGAGTTGAATTCACCCTTTTTTGCTGGCTTCTATGTGGCTGCCTGAGCAGACTAAGTGTGAGAAATATAAAAAAGCAAACAAAGAAAAATTAGTACAGAACTGGAAAAAAAAATCAAGAGTTCATGCAAGAGTCTGATTTCTACTTGAAACTTTTTTTTTTTTTTTTTTTTTTTGCCACTACATGGAAGATGTACAGAAGATCTTTCAATGTGGAAGTCAATGATAATCAGAATTCAGGTAATCATATACTGTCTACCCCATTCCTTAAGAAATAATACAAAATCTGAAGAACTGTATCAAATCACGGGTACCTTGGAAAACATAGTAGTGCTAAAGATGAATTCGAGTACTAAGTATCACATCTCTTGTTTTAAAGAAAAACAAATACTCCATCCTACTTGCAAATGCCAATAAGAGAGACAAGCATAATAAAAATTTAAGATCCTCTCTACTATGAATTTCATTAGGAAGTTCAGCATGCAGAGAGTCAAATTCCTGCTTTCACCAGCCTACAAGTTATGTTAACGACAGTATAACTGGCGGAACTGCTACATCATACCTTGAAACCCAAGTTGTTTCAGTGATGATAAAAGAAAATAATCAAGCTGGTATCTGGATCCTGTTTTCACTGACAGGCTACAGATTTAAAAAACATGACTCAACATCACACARTGGTATAGTCTAAGTTAACAAAATATCTGTATGGAACCTAAAGCAATTTAGTCCAAGAACTAATGTACATTTCCACTCAAAAATAAGGCAACTGATAACATTCTGATGTTTCAAATCAGCTGACAACTAAGAAAAACAAAATACATACTCTGAAAAATGTCAGTTATAAAGTAAGTGCAGTTTTGTTTTACTGTCAAATAAGTACTTAAGTAAAAAGGGAAAATAGGAAAACACTGCAGTATCGTTAAGAATTTTAAGACTAAATGACATTAAGAGGCTTTGCAACTGACTCAAAAGGATGTAGAAGTTCAAATAATGTCCTATAGTTTCCTACTATCCTCTTTGATGCTAAATTTTAAGGTCAGAAATATAGCAGACTAACAAGATGTCTAAATTCCATTTTTAATAGAGTTAGTCTGCACCAAAATTCTGTAGGAATATGCTAATCCAAGAGTCTTATTGTCTACACAATCACAAGAAATGAGCTGTTAATTTTTTTTCTCTATAAGTGTTTCAAAATATGCCATAGACAGTTTAAGTCTTTCATTTCAAACTGAAAACAAGTTTAATTTTATGGAATGTTTCCAAGGAAACAGTATTTTGAACATGATAAGCCCTGGTTTCAGATGAATCCAGTTCTACATAGAAGAAAAAAAGAAGTCAGGCAATCATCCTTCACAGTGTTTCAAACTGTTATCCCTATGATGTTTTTCTTATAATTCTTACACTGTTTTTAGAAAAATTATAATTTACTGATCTAACCTTCAGAAATACATCTGACTTTGAGGTTATAAAATTTCTCTTTAGTGATACTACTGAGCACAGAAGTCTTTTGAGGTAAAATATTGCCAGAAAAGGATAGCTGCAGAAATAGGTAMTACATGTCAGGTCCACAGTAAGATAAGTATCCATGTACTACATTTGCATGAATGAGCCCCATAAGAAAGGAATAACTTTAAAAAATTGCAAGAATCAAGAAATGAAACATATTATCTTGATCCTTCTTTTTAGAGGCAGGAACCTTCATTTCTAGAAAGCACCACCAACAAAATAAAACTCTTTTGTTCCAGTTCCTCACATCTCTGACCAATGAAACACAAATCTCTAATAATGCTCTTAAATATTTAGTTGCAGTTCTTCCCACTTTCTCAAATGTCTGGCCTGTATACTCAGGTAAAAAGAGAGAGAGAGAAAAGCTTCATAAGACAGTCTTCCTTATCCATGATCCAATCTCTTGCACCTGCTGCAATTCAAATCAAGACACTAACACAAGAAAGCTACTTCAGACTTTCCTTGCGTCAGATCTCTATACACCTTTATACACAAGTAACCTACTATTAATGTCACAAGACATATCCATATGCAGAGACTGAGCACAGTTAATATACTGTATTGTAACAAAAGACTGCTTTGCCAAGGGATTGAAAACTGTTTTTTAAGGGCATATCAAAACCAAAAACTAGGTCTTAAGACTGCACTAAGCTTTTAGACACACAAAACAAGAAAAAAAAAATCAGGAATTGAAGTTGTTTTGTATTTTGTTTACTGGTTGTGCTTTGCTCAGACAAGAAAATGGGTATACTGGATGCTAAAGGAAAAGCCAACTTGTTGCAACAGAAGTAAAATTCAAAACAAGAAAGTATGATTTCTGTTTAAAGCTATACACATACATTCTCTAAAAGAGAGTAAACACAAATTTTACGTAAACTTCACTCAATACGCTAGAAGAGCACAGACTAAAACACAGGCACGAGTGTCACATGAAAACTTAAACTCTGTGCTCATAGGATTTGATTCTTCAGGATAGTCGTTCCTTTATTTCTACAGCCGCCTCATCGCATATGCATAATGACGTACACAGTCGTGCACTGCCAAAGCAGCATATGATTGACTGTATAGTCAGTGTTAAAAAACTGCCATCCAAAAGGTATCTAAAGCCTTATTAACAGTGCTTTAGCAAAAAATACAACGATAACTTGAAGGAGTTGCGAACTAAATTTATTTGGGCATAAAACATTCAGCAGAACTTACACATGCAATATAAAGTACGCCCATGAAGATCTGCACCAATACTACCACACTACAGACTAAACAATCATTCTCACAGAAACGTAAGCTATTCTAACCACTATTTGCCAAAAGATTAAAGCCATTCTAAACTTAACTTTCCTTTTTTTCCCCCTCTAGACACCTTACCACTTTCAATGCTTGTTTTTATTCTTCTCTTCAGAAAAGCACACCTGCTTAGAACACATTGAATTTTCCTCACCTGCTCTAAAAACAGTACAGACAGCCCAGAAATAAGTGCCATTTCTATGATTTGCCCATTGTTGGTATTTACAAATCAATGAATGATGCAAAGAATGGACAGAAATTCAAGACAGCGAGGATAAATGTTTTTTTTCCCCAAAAGAGTTCACCTTCCCAGTAAAGGAAACAGACACCAGTGGCATAAACTGGCACCACGACCAAAGCTAGCACTCCCACTCTACCCAAGTCCAGATGCTCATTCTTGCCCCAAGTTCTTCTCTTTTACTCTGTTTGAGCTACTCAAAGTCATACARACAATCATATTGCAGAAGTAATCCGACTGAAGAATAACTCACTCTTAGGTCAACTTTTGGAGAATAAGTCACCCATTCTGATTGACTGCATAGCTGGCATAAGTTACAAACTGGCACAAGAACCACCATTCAAATGTTCAAAGACTACTTTTTGCGGCCAAATGACCACAAAGTGTCCAAACTACACCTTAAAATAAGAATTGTAAACATTCAAAAGCCAGGAATGCCAGGCTGGCTTTGGAATGCCAGGAGCCAACAAGCCTAAGACTGAAGTTCATGTGGAAATGGATGACCACACAATAAATTACACATACATATATGAATTATCATCTAAAATAATGGGATAGTATTTTGCTTCTGAAAATCCAGGTAGTCACCGGATACTCTTGAGACAGCCCCTTGGGAAATGGAACTGAAATATGCTTACATGCCCAGAATGGACAGCCAAAGTGTGTAACCAAAGGTTCCAGTAAAGCTCACAGACCCTTAACTCGCAGAGATTGTAGATGGCTATTCACAACTGCAAAAGGACACCCTCAAAACAGCAGAAGAGCACAGCACCACAAAGAGCACAAAGCTAAAGATTTGTAGTTTACACAGAAACTATGATAACATCACGCAGATATCTTTCAATTGTGTAAGAGGGAAACATTAACTGGTATCTGAAGTAACATGTTTATTGTGGGGCTGTAAGACAGATGCATTACCCCTTTCCATAAAGTCAGAGGACCTACATCTGTAAAAGATTAGCAAAACTGAACTAAGTAAAAAGCAGCAAAGTAAAGCAAGTAAAAAGAAAACTGAAAACTAAATTTGAGAGAGAGACTGGAAAACAAGCCACATTCAGACATACCTACCTAGCTAAGAGAATGGCCACTACAGTCATTTTGGGAAAGTGAGGAGACAGTAAATACCTTTAAGAGCAGAACAGATTTAGACTAAGGCTTGTATCAAAAACACATCTTCAGAACTTAGCACATGCTCGTTCATTGGTGATCTTAGCTAACTGGCTCCTATCCTAGAAATTTAGATGAAAAAAAAGAGTTGTATAGAAAAGACAATACAATGCCTATCTCATTCCTCTGAGCATTATATTAGGAAATTACAGAACAAAAACTCTGTATGTTACTTCTGGTTCTCTGGTAAAACAATTGCAAATGAAGAGTACATTTGGAGCTTTAAAAAGTGTAAAATTAAAGCTACAGCTATGTTTAGTTTCTCCAGCTATATGAGTATTTTGACAGTAGTTGCTGCAATACTCTGCTTTGACTGACATATTTGTTTTTGTTTATTAACTGGAGCTACCAATAGAGAACAGGATATAACTTGCAGTTACTACTGTTCTTCCTACCATGCCTTTTAATCATCATCAATGTACTTTTCCCCATACCTACATCCATTACTCATCTACTGTTAGTATCTCCTATTGCTCACATCCCTGTTCACAATGTTCCACGTAAGCCCAAACAAAACAAAGCAAAACAGAACAAAAAATTAAAAAACAGTACAAAAAGGAAAATGTAAACAGGAGTCCTCAGACTGCAAAAGGAGGCAAAAAATTAAGGAAGAAAATTGACGAAATGCAGAACAACAGAAAATATTTACAGAGCAACATGACAATTAGTTAGCACATTTAAGAGATTTTAAAAAATCTCCAAGACAATTATTTCATATATCTGTATTGCAGCAGCACAGAAAAGACCTTCGGACCCTTTGTGCCAAACACTATATAAATATCAAGACAGTTTGTCAAAGATATTTGAACCTTACTACTTTTCAGCTTCAGTCTCACATCCCTTTTCCTTGTTTTTTACAACCAGTTGTTGCATGGTATCTTATGCCCCATGAACTCTTTTAGCATCAAAAAGCAACTTTCACCTTCATCTGACCTATAACATCAACCACCATATACATTTGTTATTTTCTGGCAAGCCTGTTTTCATGCTTTCTACAAAGTGTCCCTAATGCCTAGGAGTTCCGTATCACGAATGTCTGTAAAATTAATGTATTCAAATTCCTGCACAAGACTCTGCCCTCAACTCTTCAATGCATACAGAATTTACTGACTTATGCTACTAGTGTGACAAAACCAATGCTGTTCTCATACAGATACAGTTAGGAAAAGTCATCCCAGAAGCCATGCTGTATTTATGCCCTCTACCAAAAAAGGTTTGTACTCCCTTTGGTCAAGGAGAGTAATTTCTCTGATTACTTAGTAATCTTCAGGTATGCAAGATCATATTCCAGGACTATGGTCTCCAAGTGCTACAGCAGTACAAAAAAAAAAAAGTCTCCCAGACCATGGTTTTAGTAAAAGTTTTTTGATGAATTGAGGTAAGTCACACCAAATAGAGCTCACAAATAAGAATGCTGCTAAACTTGCCCATATAATATGCTTCACCGATGAAATACTTTGAGTCAGGTTTATAAAAAGTAAAAGCCACTACCAAAGGGAACCCTAACTAAAAAGCCTTAAATTATCAGTAGGCAGTTGCAAGCTGCACTGGAGCCATATACACTGACATCTGAGTTATTTTCAGTAGTCTAGGATTTATTATTTTAAACAGTATCATAAAATATCACTGTATTGCTTCCATGGCTAGGCTTAGGCCTTCAAAATAGATGTTTTTGCTACAGGTATAATGAGTTTAAATTAATTGATGCTACTAGTAACATGCTGGCCTATACAGGTAAGGTTTCCCTAAACTGTAGTCCTATTACCAGATGCTAAGAAATTGGAAAGACTGTGCATGAAGCCAGTGAAGTGAAACACAGGAGGCAGTGTGAAAGAATAAGCCCTACAAGACACAAACTGGCTTTTACAGACCTATACAGCTGTCTTCGCATTACATTTTACTTTTTCCAGTTTACTTATTCCAGAAGGATTTATTAGTTTGGATGCAGCACAGCACAGAATCATAACAGGTTCACATTGCATTTAGTCAAAGACTGCTTGGACCTGAAAACAGAGTTCAGAGATACACACATACAGTGAGGGTCCATATATTAGCTCCTGCTCATCACCAGCTAAGGTAGATATGGCCTTGGCTCCATGTACAGTATTCCCTAGCATCCATATTACCTTACACAATGAAGAAAATGGACATACCAGCTCATTATGCAGACAATGCTGTTCTCTAAAGTGCCACTGAAAAAAGGTCACAAGGCTGATGCAAGCACAAGGCAGTACATGTTATCATTAAATGAAAATGACACTCTTCTAAACAATCTCAGCAGGTATCTTCACAAGTTTAGCTATGTGCAGCTCACAGATAACTGTTTAAAGTACAAACCTTGAAATATTTTACTCAAAGAATTTCTATTTCATAAATCTATCAGAATACTTTGGTAGGATTGTGCTGTATGACTTAGAAATGACTAAAAAGCAATATGAAGAGCTCCAAGGGTCAGATGAGTTACATAAAATTACAGCCTCTCTGCCATACAGACATGCACATCACTTTTAATTAATCATTTCAAAAAAAGATAAATTCCAAACTAGCAGACACAAATATATTTCAGGAAGAGACATGTGCTTCATTAGGCAAATCAAAATAAGAATCTCTACTTAACTGGCAACAGCAGGCAAAAAAAATTAAAATATTTAAGGAGTAAAAACCACAAAGGTATTCCTAAAATTGACAGCACAACATTACTTAAAACACTATCATCTCATTTTAAAAGTAATTAGAACTTCATAGCGTTACAAAAAGCAGTTACAGGCGTAAGGATTTCACAAGGATTTCACAACAAAGAACTTTCCTATAGAGAACTTTTGGGAACAGGACCAACAACTATCATATGTATCCCTACAAGGCAGCACTAGCACCGAGAGGTAATCCTGTCAAAACATCCCTGTACAACACAATAACTAAAACAGTTTGCTTAAACTAGAAAATACCTACAGAACACAGCAAGAATGAAAGAATGAAACAGCAGCAGGACAAAGAAAAGACAAAAGTAATGAACTTTAACCAAAGAGCTCTGAAATAGTTCTCTCAAGATTTATTTTCACTATTGGACATTGTAGGGTACCTAGGTCAATGATACTCAATTCTGATTGGAAGCTTTAAATACTAACACAGTAAACACGACAGCACATCAGAAAGAAGTATTGCTTACGTAAAGTCTTATATAGGCAATACGATCAATGTCTCAGTATTAAAATATACCCTCTACAAAAAAAAAAAATAAAGTGGTCTACAAAAGATTTCATTACCGCATCAGGATATTCCCAGGGAAGCTATTTGCCTCAGTAAAGTTAAACATGACCATCATCTAACTTTAACAGATTCATAATTCAAATTCATAGTTCTGGGGAGTAGTAGCTGAACTTACTTATCAACTCATGTTGGGCCATTAATTTCCAGGTACTTATCAGAATATTCAACATTCCCTATTTATTCTTATTATGGTTCACTAGCTCAAGTAGCTAGTTTTCCTTTTTAAAATTAATATGGCATCCAGGAAAAAACAGGACTGAGGAGGAAAGTTGGTTTGTTGTACACTGTTAAAAGCTTTTTAGAAATTAGTTCAATGTTTGTAAAACCGTATAGTCAAAAAACTACACTGTTAAAAGTATGAGCAGGCTCGAACTATGGTCATTAAAACACTAACTTCTCTGACAAAGCAGAAAATGAGATGACGCTGTTGTGGTAGTTTTAATTATCCTCAAATCAGCACACACATTAATACCACAATCAATTCCTTTAAATCTATAAAAGTAGAGTGCAACATCTTGTGAATAATAACCTAAGCTACATTAAAAGTAATGAGATAAGAAAAAAAATTTTGATACCAAGGATATCTGTTTGATTAAAGGAAAGATGATGTGAAAGAGTAGGTCAAGTAATAACGCATTCAATGCTTACCCATCTCTTCCCTTACTGACAATTTTAACTTCAAAATAGTATATTCCACAAGCTGCAGGTATAGGATGTGTAGCTCGAACAGAAGCAGCATCTTTCGGAGTTTTCCCATGACCTGAAAAAGAATTACATTCAAAACACAATGAAAATGTGTTTTAGATAACTGTAGGTGACTCAACAGTATAAATGTCAACTACTCAAAAGTCTTACATTATGATCAAGTAATATATAACATAATTAAGCTCACTTGCATGCTAGAATATTTTCTTCCAATGTTGAATTCCTGTTCCAGGCATTAGCACTGTCACTTGTCCAAGCATGGTAGAAGAATTTCTGTGTATGTTACTCTAGGTTCTACTGTTATTTGAAGGGAAACTAAACAATAAATTTCACAGTAATAAGTCATACAATTCACAAGCCAACCTGAGTTTGAAAAAAACTGTATAGATTCTGAAACACACAGGTTTTATTCATTTTTATAGACTGAAACATCATATAACCAAGTTTTATTTAATGCTCACTGTTTCTGAATCTTCAAATTATTTGAAGATACTTTAGTAGTGATCAGCATAAACATCAGTCAATACATAGAAGGCAGTACTGGCAACTCACTTCCATGTTCTGAATGCTRTTTCAAGACAGTATTAACATCACAGCCTTTATAGCTGTGACCACAGCACAGAATTAGTGCAGCTCCTTCTCCTTATAAGGTGTGCATATACATATACATATATATATATATACACACACACACACACACACATATATATATATATATATATAAAAAAAAGTCAGCTCTGCTACAGCAAAAATGTCCAATCTCAGCTCTTGTCTACACTAGCAACGTTCAACCTAAACCCAAAGGCCACTGATACTCCACTAAGACGAATGCATCTGAATGCATGGACCTCTTCACAGCCCTTTGTCCCAAGRGCAACTTTGAAGCAGCCTTCTGATCAGATGACTTGTTTTGGCAGCCACCTGTTCAAGCAAGCCCAATTTTTCTTGGGCATACCAAAATCCCTCAACTGTTGTGGGAAAGGCATACACTGAGTCAYAGGACATATTAAAAAAAGACCAAGGGGAAAAGTGTACTGGACCCTGGCAGGAGGCATTTCAGTAAGACTAACTGGGAATGGACTGCTGTTGCCATAAAAATAATTCACACAGACCACATGCTTACTCTCAGTGTGGAGCTGAGGCATGCCTGGAGGAGAAGACTATTGGGTGTGCTGTATGAACTGCTCTGGTTGCAGCACTCCAGCTGTCATCTCCAATCCAGATAGAAGGTCTGTTGCATAGCAATTGATCTRTGTGTGCAAGGATCAATTTGAAATGAGTGAAAAAACTCTCCTAGGAAATGCTGGAATTATTTCTCATACAGAGATTAAATACATCTCTCATGTGCAGCAAGTCCAGTCACACAGCAAGGAAGCAACTGCAGGAAATGATAGATGGCCTAGTCATCCAGGAAGATTAAGCACAGCTGACCTACACTGCTACACCTCTACCACAACAGCTATACACAAAGCCCTCTAGTGCAAATGTTCATACAACAACAAAAAAGTTTCTCTACTTGTAGAGCTAGCATCTCTTACCAAATGATGTATTGGCCCCAGAAAACCTCTCTTTTTCACTGTGGCCACATCTGCATCCAAAGCTTTGCTAGCACAGGATAAATCCTTCATTCACTGTGATTAGGTTTAATCTACTTCTGACATAACTAGTTTGCCTCAATGTGCTACCACCTTAAGGGAGCTAGCCAGCTACCTTAGTTTTCTGAGTACAAATGCATTGCTCATTTCAGTAAGTCATCAACAAACAATTATTTTCTATTGAGATGCTTCGATTACCTCACAGGTTTTACTATATTAAGCTTATTACCTACCTTCTGCATACCGGTTTCAAAAGACTCAGATGAGGAAAAAAACACATCAATTTACTCCTCTGTATACAAGACAGAATGCATGTTTTATTGTTCACCACTAAGTTATTTCCTCAGGCTGAGTCAAGGTAATAASAAAGCAGAGCTTCCATGAGTTTTCTGGGTTTTCAAGTGCTGGTTGCTCACCATTCAGCTGCCATAAATTAGATTACCATTCCTAAGTATGCAGAAATCCTTCAGCTAGTAAAGCACCCAGAACTTCATGGGTAGAACACTAAGCTAAAGTTTCACTTAATTAAAGGGATCGCTCAGAAGTTCAAAAATAGAGGGAAAAATATCTTTTAAAGTAATAATCTACGGACATTTAAAATAGACTTAAGAGAAGTTCCCCTGGTTACTCTATGCACTTGAAGATCTGCATAGTTTCACTTTGAGTCAGTTTCCTTATTTGGTCAAGTCTTCCACATAGAAGACCAAACCATTAGGAACTAGCCAAATATTACTGAAAATGTATAGCTATTACCAAGGGGACTTTGTCTTGTGAAACTACAATCTAACTGTCAGGCAGCAGTATTAATTTAAGGTATTCTCGGCACATCTTCCTCTTCCTAAAGCTGTTGCTCTTGTTCCCCCCTACCAAAATCCAGGCAGCTATTTGCAAGGATATACCATGAACCAGATTGATTAACTTATCAGGCTTTAAGAAACCTACCAGATCTTTTTAAGCAGCAGATCAGTTGCCTGATCCAGTTCACAGGCCAGGCACACACAGCTGTCACACTGCAAATAAGAGGTCGATACAGGGGCAGAAGTAACAGGATACCTTACCAGTATTGCCAAACACTTCATGAGGTGAAGCAACACATTCGGGGAAGTCAGTGCCTAAAACTACTTTCATCCCATTAAAACAAAAGAAACTCTAAATTTAGCCTGCTAWCCCTTCAACACACTCTCCTATGAATTGCATTTTACTATTTGAGTATGCAGCTTTTACTTGTTGCAGTTACTATTTCTAACAACAAATTCAACAGCATTAAGGAGTTTACTACTTTCAAATACTGAAAATACTTCTGAAATGTCTCAACACAGTAATTGAGAGCTTCACAATTACTAGGCAATGTTAGACTACACAAGGTGTCAAAAGCAGCCAGTTATCAGCTTAGCTTTAAAACAAGAAAGAGGCTTTTTACAGAGTAGGTAGTTGAGCTGCAAAATTTCTTACCAAAGAATATTATGGTTGCTGATGCTTAAATGCACAATGGGCAAGCTTCTAGAGCAGAAACTAACTGAGAAACTGCATTCAGCTCTAGATGTCTTTTGGCTTAAAATGGCTGGAAACTGTGAGGGAAACACAAAACTCATATATGGTTGCCATGTTTTTAAGGTCATTGTCACTGACAGGACCTGGGTGACAGRAGCTGGGTGGCCCTTTAGTGTGACATTATATGCCACTGCCATGTTCTTTGATAATCCGAATTCTCACTTCTCTGCTTTTGATTAAAAGGGAACTCAGATATCCAACTCTGATGCTCTGAGTTTGAGGATCCAAATGCCTGGAGTAAATTATGTGAACACTGCCCTCCCTGTGTTACCTAAAACAGCGATCTTTTATGGTTGTTAGCCACAATTAAAGCCCAATAGATTATTTTTAAAGTATGTATTATTTAGCATTAAAAACTAATTATTTTCAACATTGAGACCTCAGCAGACAGATGCCAGATGCACTGGGATGGTGGAGAGGAGTAGCGCCAAATCTACCATGCTTCATGAATAAAGCTGTTTTATTTTGAAGCAGCTTGTCATTCATGCTGATTATTTTTACTAAAGATAGTATAATCAGTCCTTTAGCAAAATTAAATTGAAAATAATCTAAATTTAAATTCCATTATCTACTTGAAAATGCCACTTCAGATTAAAAAAAAAAAAAATCTTTGGAGAAGCCATTTCAACTTTCAATAATCTAATCTGTGAACCGAAATCTAAGCACATTATGCATATGCACTGAATAGTCCCAACAGAATTTGGGAGTGTCAGCCTAAACAAAGGTAAGCATGTTTGTACAGTCTAAAACCTTAGAAGAAGTTTACATAAGCTGAACTGCAGTTATTTCCAACAGGTAGCTCAACCACTTGCTAGCTCTGACAGAAACAACATAATCGAAGTCTAATCTTCTGCTGAAATCATAAGGAAAACTTCTACTGAGACAAGAGGGAAAAAAAAAAAAAAAAAAAAAAAAAAAAAAAAAAGCATGCATCTGATTTTACTTCAACTTGCCCTCCCCGTTCTAACAAAGTAAAACTTCTCAGAGCTCCAAAGGTGTCTGGAACAGATGTACCATACAGTATCTTACATTGAGTACTGAATGTACCTCAAGTGCACTTTTCAGCCAGAAGAATTTACACTGACCTTATATCACTGAATGACATTACAGAATTGTATTACAGAATCCTCTTTTGTTACAGAAATTGGGAGGCATAGCTTACACTGGCAAATAAAACATTTTTTTTTTTTAGTTTGGCACTAAAACAGTTCTAAGGCAACTGTGTTGTAAATGTTCAGCTAAGATTTCCTGGCCTGTAACACATTAGAAAAATTTGAGCAATGGCAGTTTACTCAAAATTGCATAACTTTTACCAACTTTATTGGACAATTGTCACAAGCCTGACTTGAGTAAAATTAGTATAGGACTTTCCATGATTTAATTGATAATGATTTAATCTATTCACATAATTCTGTATATGATTTCTTCTATGACTAAAACCTGTGTCAACTCTGTTATCTCTTTACACAACATAGTACAGATGAGTACCTGCTGGAAATGTAACTTGCATCTATTGGAACATTCAAGTTACGTACATCATTTATGAATTCACTGTTTTTCCACAAAATTCATTCATTATTTCTGAATGTCCAAAAAGTAATTTTGAACTACTGAAGGTAGATGTCTTTTTAAAGACGTCTTTAAAGATGTCTTACCTTCATAGCTAAAGATTCTGTGTGGTAACTGCTTTATATAAAAATACACTGGTCTGAACTTACGCTTTCTTTACCACTTACCTCCAGCTCAGAGTGGTTATTATACAATTAAGTGAAAGGACACAAATTTTATTTTTGATACTGTTTTTTGTTTCTTCCTTACATAAATATACCACAACTGGTAGCAACAGAGAAATGCACATTCATCCATCTTAAAAAGAAAAAACAAACCCATTCAGTATAGTTGTTATTATATAACAGCATTGCTGATGCCACTGTCTTATGTATTCCATACCTAAATTTTGACAAAGCTTCATAATCAAGAGTAGGAATTTGTAAAAGCGTAACAGAAGAATCATAACATTCAAACAAATTGTGCCTGTTCTGGTAGACAACATGACAGTCTATGCACCCTACCCTCAAAGTACCACCTCAGTATGTATGCTTTCCTTTTCTTTTTTAAATAATATTATGCTTTTGAGAGATAATTATGACAGAAAGTAAGCGATCCTTTAGTTTTGTTCGTCCTCATAAAATTTAAAGAGCTGTTGTCCTGATACTAACTGCATTCCCTTCTCTACACCCTGACCTCTAGGTCAATCTGTTTTTCTGGCTGTTTTGATTTTTAACCACCCTGAGATGCCTGCAAAAAGCTTCAGGTCCAGAAACACAGTATAAAGCATCACAGCTGCAACGAGTAGGAGACATTTTACACAGCTCACATCTCCATATAAGTTGTTCACTGGTATACAAGAAAACTAAAGGAATTTTCAAAGTTAGAGATGACCATTCATTCTCTCACAAACCAAAGAAACAAAAGCGTTATTGCTGGTAATAAGTCTGCACATTAAAATTATTAGGTGATATGAAGAAAATAATTTTGAAAGTGTTTTTCTAGTTCTTTGCCTCCTTTCCCCCTAATTTTTTAAGAGGCAAGTTTCCCCAACACACTCCAGATAGGAGAAAACTACTCACATTACCAGAAAAAGCATCTCCTGTCAGTCACAGATAGGAAGAAACTACTCCAAAAAAAATCTTATATTGTCAGAACGCTACCAAGGCAACAGAGAAAGCTTGAATAAGTATACAGATACCCATACGTACACTAACGGTAACAAAAAATACAGGAAAACTGTTTTTGATTATGGCCTTTGGATTGAKCTGTCTTTTCCCCCTTCCTTGACTATTTTGGTCCAGAACACAACAGATCTTTATCCAAGCTCAATGTGTGATTCAAATTCCCTTTCTAACAAAAACGTCTTCCATTCTTTCACAACTGCTCCAATAKCTTCAGAAGTACAGAAAGTGCCAGTATTCCACAGGCAGATATTTTGAACATTTTCTTTCAAGACCTCTCTGCAACTGATTTGTAGAGACTATTTCACATTATTTCTTGCTATCTTCCCTACTCTCCTCACTCAACCTCTTAATTCTCTTCCCTTTTATCTTATTCTTTGGGCTGAGGAATCTAGGGGAGGAGGAGAGGCAGCAGATGTTTTAGTTCTTCTTCCTCAGTTCTCATTGGTAGGGATGCCCTGATACCACTCAATGCTTAGTCCAGTCAGCCACTCCAAGTGCAAGGCTAGTAATGTGTATACATATAGGGCTGCTCTAATAGGCACCTTCTTTAAATTACCATGAAGAAAAGATGGGCCATTAAAGAATCTATTCACTCCTACTCGCAGTTAGGATTAAGCAAAGTGTATACGTACTATATTTGCTTCTTTCCATTTCACGGTTCTCTGGACTAACCTAGGAACTCTTCAACCTTCACCTCACACTACTATTTAACAGCTAAGTAAAGGGATTTAATTATCATAACCTACCAACTGTGCTTTATGACTTTTGTTAGAATATCCAGAACGTTACCTACTTCAGAAACACGTGGAGCCTGTTGTAATTTCTTGGAAATAATGATTTGTTTTCTTAAACACTTACACAAAAGAGAGGAAAGACAGGAATAGTGCCAAGAAAGTTTGAAAATACACTTCTACAATTACACTGACAGACCAGAGAGGTTCCATCTCTAAATTCTAGTCCACGAGCAATAAATGTTAAGGAAAACAAATAAGCAAAAGGACTTGGTGGCCACAGAGCTATGCTCATGCTATGAAAAACACTGCAGCCACTAGGCACCAGAAAATACAAAATGCTTCTAAAAATACAAGGTCATGAAACACTGAACAAAAGCCAGAAAATTCAAAGTTGAATATTAAATAACATGCCCTTATATCACTCAGTGCCTCCCAGAAACCGGCTCTACAGCTGGTCATCAACCTCCGAATTTATTAGCTCTGTATGGTACATAAAACTTAGCATTTTTAACAGCATATTTTGTATGTAACAGTAAAGCCTGTTTAAAAAAAAAAAAAAGTCTTATACAGTACATTTAATCCTTTCATGGCAGCCAAATCCTACCATGTGTTTGAGTTGCCTTTTTTTCCCCTGATTAAACAGTAACATGTTTATCGAGATTTCACTTGAATTTCACTACCATAAACTCTGAGAAAGGGTAACTGCAAGGTTGTTTTTCCTCCTGCCACTACATTCATTTGACTACAGATCGACAAAAGGCCCAAATCTTCACAGCCAACTCGGAAGCAATTTTGAATCCACAACACTTCTACTTTAGGACTTGGGCCTAGAACACCAGATGTGTCTGTGTTTTTTCAGGTCAGAGTGTACGTGTGTGTTTCCAGGTTTTGTGACATTTCATAACAATCAACACCTAAGTTTCTCTACTGTTACCTGACTGCTGATTTATACAAGCATATACTTTCATTTGTCTCGCTTCTTAGAAAATCTGTAACCCTAACTATAAAGCAGGTATGGACAAATTTATAAGATTGCCTTGTTCTACACAAGTCCTATTGTCATTCCTTCCCTCAAATCACTGTGTAGTCGGTACAATGCCCAGGCACGACTGCAGCCGGTGACTTTAATTCCATTTTTCACAGTTTAAAAATAAACTGTGTTTTTTCTCCGTGCTTCCCCCTCCCCGTCATTTCCGTGTTTAACAGCTTAATGCTTGCTGCTCATAACTCCATTTAACCCTTACCGTTGCCGAGAGAAGGTGGGGGGGGGGAGAAAACACTTTTTTTTCTTGCTCATTATCATAAACAGGACACGTCATTCCGATTTTCCTTTATTCCCTGCCTTACACCCAAACCCTCCGGAGGTACCTGCACCGCCGGGGGAAGCGGCAGAGTTTACATAATGCCCCTCCAGAGGCGCAAGGAGCCGGGGGCGGCCCCTTGCTTCCCCTCTCCTCCCCCAAACACCGCGGCAGAAAAGCGAGGAGGGGGGGGAGGGGGAGGAAAAGGGGGGAAGGGAAAGGATAGGAAATAAAGCTTAAAGAAGAAAAAGCAATACCCTCCTTCTCCATATTGCGCACTATTTAGGGATGAAAAAAAAAAGAAAAAAAAAAAAGAAAGAAAGGGAAGAAAGGGGGAGAGGGGAGCGCGGGTTATTTCCTGTTATTGTTGCTCCGGCGCCCCCTGCCCGGCGCCCGGCCGCTGCCCCAGCCCGGCCCGGCCCGGCTCGGCTCGGCCCGGCGCTCACCTTTGTAGTGCACCCGCAGGTTGTTCTGGGAGAGGCCGATGTAGCTGAATTTRTCCTTCGGGCTCCAGGAGCGGGGCAGCGGCGTCTCCTGCTCGTCCACGGCCGGGTAGAGCCTCTTCAGCCGCCGCTTCAACTCCTTCTCCTGCTCGTTGAGGGCCGGGTCGCCGTGCGGGAACG
>NW_028186435.1:5380405-5430934 GCF_003343005.1 Rhea americana
CGCCCGGCGCGAGGCCGCGCCGTTGGGCCGTTGGCGGGCGGCGCGCGCCGAGGCGCGAGGGCGGCGGCGGGGAGGAGGGGGGGAGACGGCTTGTGCCCCGGCCGGGCGGGCACAGGAGAGAGAGGGCGAAGGGCTGGTGTCGCGGCAGGGGTGGGAGCTGCCCGGGCCTCAGCCCGCTCCCAAGGACAGAAGTAAACCGAGTCCAAGCGGGATCGCCCGCAAGGCGCCGGAAAGCTYGGGGATTCCTGGACTGGTGGGGGCAGGAGAAGCAAAACGGTGTTGTTGGGCTTTTTTTTTTCTTTCTTTCTCCTTTGGCTTGTGCTTTGAGGAATGTTTTTGCCGATACTTAATGTCATCTCTTAATAAGTGGTTGTCTGCTGAGGTTTCACATGGCAACAGCAAAAGAGAAACACCTACAAACAGGAAAGCCTGWCTCTGAAAGCATCAGAGGAGGAAGAGGATTTCATGGGCCTGAAACGTTAAGCGCTTCGTAAACTATTTCYAGCTGCCAGTGTGTTGGAGAATAAGTCCAGGAAATACAGGTTAATTGTGCTTCCACCCTGTGAAGTGGCAGGTGAGGTAATACGAGTGTGACACTCAGGGAAGGCTTGTGAGAAGTTAAACACCATTTCATCCCTGTAGTCACCAAAATATCCTGTCACATGAGACAGCTCTATGATGACTTGTAGCATCTATGGCTGGACAAAATCCAGTATCTATAAATAGCCTACCAAAAAGCTGCAAACTATACAAAAGTAGAAATGTGTAGGATGGAGGCAGAATACACACTTGGTTCATACCTGAGGGTTACATTATCCTGGCACTGGTAGACTATCTCCCACTAGGTCTAAGTTTGATTTATGATACCTAGAGGTTGAAGTTTAGGAGTAAATTTAAAAAATTTAGCATTTGGTTAGCATTCACTGTTTTGATTTGGGACATGTTGTTATGTTCATAAATTTAGATGTAAACATCTAATCCTTTTCTGAATTTCAATAATTTTTTTCCCTTGGCTCCTGACTGAGAYGAGCATCATAGCTTGCTTATGTTTGTGCAAAAATATTTCAGTCACCCATTCTGAACTTGCCACCATAAAGCTCCTGTTCTTATTCAATAAGACAGGAGAGCAGGTGTTTTCATGCTTAAGTCTTCTTAATTRTTTGCTACTCTTTTTGCTTTTATCCTCTGTCATTTATCTGTCTCCTTTCTAAGGTAAATAATCCCAATCTATTGAAATACTTATATAAGAGCCTTTTTCTCAAAATATGCCCCCAGACAGATGTGGAAATCTCCTTGTCCATGTCACTTTTTCTGAGGTGGGATGTACAGTATACTGTTCCAGGGGAGAAAATGATTTTCTTTAGATAAAGGTACTCTAATACTTGATATTAATCAGGATGTTATTTATTCTGTCTGTGTTCTGACAGCTTATTTGTTTTCTGACTACAGCTTCGTGTGGATTAGAGAGATCACTTAGATATTTACATAAACGGCCAGTTTCTGTTTTTCAATTGATGTAACTAAATTAGAACTTGTCAGATGTAGAAGCAGTACACATTTGCCTCTCTAACATGCATTATTTTGCATTTGCAACATTGAACTTAATTCACCATTACATGATCCATTCCATTTTATTAGGATTTCCTCATCAGCACAGTCCCCTCTTGTCTTGCTTAACTGAAATAATTATGACAGCTGCAAAGTTTACAATCTCACAGTACAATTCTCTTTCCAAATCAATAGCAAATACAGTAACAATAGGAGACTTGCTGCAGAACCCTGAAGCTGGCTGTCATTGACCTTCTGCCATCAGCAACTAGCTGTTGAATTCTGCTCTTTGTTTTCCATCTCCAGCTTTTGAGACGTGATAGTGCTTTTCCTCTTGCCCAGTGATTACTTAGCTGGTTGAGTCATCTCTGGCTTAGGGACTTACTCAAAGACCTTTTGAAATGCTATAAAATGTGAACTAGTCCACCAATATCTCATTGGTTATGAGTTGGAGTTTTTTGACAGTTTAGAGGAATTTTAGTGGATAGATCAGCTAGAAATTATTTTGTTTTGCAGAAATCCTGGTCAGGCCTAATTGCACATGTAGAGAGTTTCTTCTCTACGCTTGCTTTTTATTTATGTTTAGTTCTAGTGACTCTTTCAACCAAAGAAAACACAATCTAAGCACTGCAGTAATTGAGGGCATTTCTTTGGCCTCCTGTTGGACACACCAGCAGGGTGTCAATATGTCACACACAGGTTTTAACATCAGCGCAGGTAATTAGTTCGTTCTTTCACTCCAGGACCCTACTCCTCCGACAAACCTGCCGCATGAACATCAGCTCACCCTCAGGACTCCAGTCAGTCCTCTCCTTGGGAAATCAAAGCAAGAACAGAGGCCATAGCAGCCCCTGACTCACCCCTCTAGACAGTATCAGTAAGAATAATACATTCTTGGTTACATAAGGACACCCTGTTCTCAACACAGGGCATTCTACAYGGCATCAGCATTGCTGAGGTTAATTTAACTCTTGGATCCTGTGTTAGCTACTCTTCATGTGAGTGAAATTAAGGGTGAATAAATGGGCTATAGCCATCTGTGCAAGTGATGCTGATAGCATTCTGGCTGTCATCAGGAAACAGAGGCAGGATCCTCCTTGGGAATCTATTTCTGTGTTTGTCCTTTGTCCCTCCACATGGTAGTTACATATGAATTTAGTATGGATGCTAGTAGCTGCTACAGAGACAAATTTCCAGCCAATTTCTCTCTGAAATGTAGTATCATTTGTAGTGATGGTAACTGCTGTTCTTTGTTTAGTACTGCTTCTGCTTAAGTGCAATGCATACTTTGTGACTGTTTCAGAATTAATTTTTCCTGCTTCAAGAAGCTGCTTCAAAATCAGCAGTATGATATTTATCTTTTCTCATTAGGACAGCACTTCAGCACAGTAGGTTCAAAGATAAATGCTGTCCTAATGAGAAAAGAAAACCACCAAGTATGCTATGATATTTCAATAGTGTTAAGGATAGATCTCTTTAAACCACCTGGAGGATTTTGCTGAGCCCTTTGCTGTTTTGGACTATTTTTTTTCTTGCTAATGCAATTGTTCATATATAGAATGGGCTTGATGAACTGACAAATGAAAAGGCTTGCAAAAATGAATCATATGAATTACAGGCCATCAGCAGTTATTGACTTTGTTAAATCAAATGGTAATCAAGTTTCAATTTACAGCATTACTATACTGCTGCTCACACGTAACACAGTGCTTCTGTTTTTACAAAACTGAGCAATCGCTAATGGAAATAATTTTGCTGTATGAGTCAAATACACCCGCACCTATCTTAGACCAAGAGTGATTAGAAATCTCTCTTGGTTGACAATGGTTCGTTTGTGGGTTTTTGATTTATTTACTTAGATTTGCTACTTGAACAAAATGTATACATGTATATGTGGCAGGAATAGGCTTGTTTTCTGTATTCTGTTCCTACCTTTCCAGTATCTGCATAAACTCTGTGATATATTGAGATTCCAAGTTTTATGGAAGTATGATCTGGCCTTTGTCCAGATCTCACCATATTTAATCTCTGTAATCTGTTTTTCCTTTTCTGATGGCCAACTACATAAAGTTACTGTTGTAAAATCAGATCATTTTCAGTATGGAATTTAGCTTGATAAGTTGCATTTTATTAATGAGTTTAAAGTTGATTTTCATAGTTACTTCATATTTTTCTTACACAGTTTTGTTGTTTGTATCCACTTCCACATGGAAGAAGAAGTACTTTGGATTGTTTTTTGGTGCATAACGCATTTTTTACCCAGTAATAAAAGACAGTTCGAGGAGAACTGAAAATCTGTTCTTTGGGATAGATCATAAATAGAAGATTTTGTAGTCTTTTTGTCTGGGCTACTGTACAAGCATCATATTCTAACTAAAATGTCAACATGAGCACAGAAATAAAATGCCCTCCAAGCTGAATAAAATATGTTTTATTCACAAGACAAATCTGTGTGGAGGCAGGATAGAAAATATGATGAGGCACATTGGTTTATTCCTTTTATGAAAACAGATACCAAACTATAACACACTATTAGAGAAGTTATTCTCAGCAGGTCAAGATCCATTTCTAAGTTGTCATGAATTTCTACTGAGGGTGCAAGCAAGCTGACATATTTTAAATGTTTAAATATAAGAAAAACTGTTAACGATTGACTGAAAAAGGCACATTGGCCAAACTTGCTAAGGTAAAAGAGTTTCCTTGGCCAGATCAGACTGAACTAAAACGTGCCTCTGTGGTAAATAACTAAATGAAGTGAGATTGAAGAGCAGATGAAAAAAAAAATGGAACGGAGTAAGAAAAGAGGTAATCATCCAGCCTACTTAAACTAATGAATTGAAGCACTGTACGCTCCTGTTCCTCTGCTAGAAAACTTCTTGCCCTCATGCGGAACATCCATTGACTCCTGTGAGATGTTGGACGAGTTCCAGTATTCTTTCAACCAGTAAGGAGCAGGTGGGTCACAAACTGCAAGGTTTGGAAACCTTTGTGTTACAGGGCACAACGGGACATCCCCTAAATGATGATTAGGATGGAAATTTACAAGTTACTTGCTTGCGATAAACATTTTAAAGTTCCTGTCCCAAGTTGGGCAGTGTTTTGTTTCCAGTCTGTTCATTGGTAGGGTGCCCATTACCATAGATGAGCAAGCTCAAAGACTGCAGGCTTTCAGAAGCACATGGGATGTGTCAAGCTGACCCACTTCTTGAAAGCCAGGCTAGGCCTTTGTGAAATGTCCTGTACTTGTTAGAAGAGATGTTATGATGTCAAGAATGTTTAAGTCTCCAATGGCAGGATAATTACTGTTATGGTGTTTATAGAGGTGGGAGGGCCCTAAGGGAAAGGAGGCCAAAAGGAAGAATCAGGAAGTGGGATGAGTAAGGCTCCAGGAACTGCACGCAGATGGAGTTTCATCGTGCTTTTTTCTTTAGCTCACTTGGCTCTTTAGTAAAATAGATGTTTACATATGAKAAACTGTTTTTCTCTCTGCATTTCACACACCTACAAATTCAAATGTTCCACATGCTAATCTTAGTGGCAGAAGTAGATTTTAAATGGACATTAGGAACTTGAAACTGGCAGGTGAAAACACTGAAATTAATTAAGTTTTAGGTATTACAGCTTCTTCCAGTCTTACTGCCAATCTTTAGTTTGCTTCTTTCAGATCTGTTCTGGTGGAAACAGATGAGCATGACATCCTGAATATTTATGCTGGTCTTGTTAGATAGTAATATTCTACTCTATAGAATTACACTTCATGCTTTGCTTTTTTTTGAAGATATGAAATGTACTAGAAGCCTCTAGGATGTGCAGTCACCTCTTTTATTTTAGAAGTATAAAAACATGCATCTACAAAGTAGATCATCTGATGAAATGCAAAATATTTTTTCTAATTTTGTTCAGTGACCTTGGGGAATACTTGCATGACAGACCAACTAAAATATTTCAAACAAGGTCATGATTTTTCAGGTTATTATTTTTAAGGTTACTTGCCATTATATATGCTGTCGTAATTGTAACCTATAAGCTGAGTGCTCTGAAGATCAGAGGAAGAGTAACTTCCTGTTCCTAGCACATTTTATTATTATGATCAGCAATTATTGTTGTTTGCCAAGCCACACCTATGTTAACCTCTGTCATCAGCAACRTTGTTTAATCATCTTAAAAATTACTGAATCTTGTCTACTTGGCCATTTTCTTTAACTTAGCTTGTGAACTTACCTGTGTGGGGATTTTACAGAACACAATATATATCTTTAATATATAAAAACCTCAGTATTCTCACTGATTTGTTACAGCTATGTTGTACCTCCGCACTTGTGTCTTAGTAATAAAATATGTGACTTTAGTTTCACAGAAACATTATTAGGTTAAAACATGCATTTGTTGGAAGTTAAATTTCTGTATTTCCATTATTAATAACTTCACAGATTGAAGTTGAAGTAGACTAAGGAAACTGCTATTTGGTTTTGTTTGGGTGCTCTGTGTTTTCCAGCCTGAATAAAATGCAGAGTGAGGTCTCCTTTTGGGGAATCAAAATGCTAAATAACCTRTTCCCTTTCCACAACTGGACCAGCTATCCCATAAATGTTCCTGACAGGCACTTGTATGATCTGTTCTCAAAACCTCCTGTGACTGATATACTAACAGTTTTCTGTTACGTTTAGACAAGCACTGTAAGGCAATGCTTGATTGGTTTGAAGAAATACATATTTAATTCGGATATTCTGTAAACTAATTGGAATGTAAGCATTTTTGTCATTTTAAATTTTTAACAGTGCTTTTGGAAATGTAAAATTTAAGTTTGGATGCAAATTCATGTCAGTGCAATCCTAAGTGTTCAAAACTCATGAGTCAGGCCCACCCACAAAAGAAATTGGTTTAAAAGCCCGTTTTCTTAAAAATAAGACATTTAGAGAGGGTAGGTAGGTGGYTGGTTATCTGCGATCTGTTTTCTGAGCTTTTAGGAGACGTTCCTTTCATATTTACAAGCTTTTCACCATAACCATAAGAATTAGAAGCCTAAAAAAAAGAAAAGAAAAAGAAAAAGCTGGGATTCTTACTGCAGTCCCTGACTTTGGCAGCTAAAAAAAAAAATACTGAGGTATTTGCAATTAAATCATGAAAATCAGCAACATTGACCTGACAACATTTTAGCATCTTCTAAGTGCTACACATTTCAAGCTTTGTAGAGAAGCAAATGATTATCTATTTTATAAGGATCTCCTTATATTTAATAATATTGGTATTTTGTGAGAAATATTAAGGAAAATGTGGAGTGCAATTATTTTCCATCTCAAAAAGTTGTTCTAGCATTTCATTGTATATTGCTAATTGCAGTTCACTTCTGTATTTCTTAAAGTAACTAATATTTGATAATGTCTATTAATAGGTAAACATGCTGTCTGGCAAAGGCTCTAGTTTGTTAAATCTCATGATAGCAAGGAATTTATTTTTAAACTTAAAGATTGCAAATGAAAAACAGCAGGAAACTAACAATTCAGTGTTGTCAGGGATTTGTCACACTCAGCTAGTTCTTGGTAATTAAAGGATGTTTTTTACAAACAAGTCATTTGCTTAATTTTAACTGTCTGTGGTTAGGAGTTCTAGGATAAATGTGCTTGTCAGAGACTCCTTATTTGTTTTGGTGAATCTGTTGTCATTGACCAAGTAACCAAGCAACTTTGACTAAGCTCTGTAAATCCAAACATCTCTTTTACGTAGCATCTTTCAATTAGCAACTCAAATTTTTGAGAGTGCAGTTCTAGAAACTTGCATGTTTATTAAAGTGCGATATTTATTTAATACAACAGGTAGCATTTATCCCCAGCTCAGACCTAACCCTTACAAAAATGCAGTCTACAGGAGGCTGATAYCAGCCAGGTGTTCTAGAGGTCATCACTTCTCTCTGACAATAACCTGTAACATGAAATTGTATTGGAGAATCAGTTCATTAGTGAGGGCTATTGTGCAATACAAATCACATAAAAAATCTTACCTTAGTTAAGTCAGATTTTTCTGGTTTGAGTCAGAACAAGTAGCACTGTGTTAACCAGCCTGGATTTTTGAATGAGAACCTGTGCTAAAAAAAGTTAATTTGCGACTCTGAGGAACCTCAACAGGGTACTTAGCTTTACTGGGAACAGCTCTAATATGCCCAGTAAGAGCATTCTGGGTCAGTACTAGAAGTGGCAATCACTTCATCCGCCAGTGCGTTAGGGATCTCACCTAGGCTAGTTATCTTGTTTTTGTCAGCAGTTAATGCCGAGAGAAGGATACCTGCAGGAGATACTTTGCATTCCAGCACATTTGACAAAAGTTGATGCAGGCACCCATCTCCGTCTCCAGCAAGCCAGTTACTCCTTAACCAAGCACTCTACATTCTGGCAGAAGTTATATATGGTTATATAAAGAAAGACTACCAGGATGCCTGTGCTCCCAGAAAGAGAGAATTAAAGCCGCAAAGCAACCCAAATTAACCTGTTTTGTATTATTATGAGTGCTTGACTTTGCAACCTTTATAATGTTCTTTTAATATTTTTTCAGGAATGTGATATTTACTTTAAACTCACTGCATGAGAAAGTTAAATCTGTGCCCTTTTAGATAGTATAATTTTTGGTTTGTTTGTTTGCTTTTAATAATCTCTTCTTTTAGTACTTATTTGCATCCTAGAGGCAGCATATTGTTCAGTCTGCTTTTGTTCTCCGAAGTCTCTGCCTGCAGCATAAATTCCTTTATTTGATGTGATTGAGAACAAATACCTGACCCTTGTGGATCATGCAGGAACTGTAAGGTCAGGCAGCCTCCTGACTGCCCTGGTGCTGCTGGGATCCACCTGGTGAACACAAAGCCAACCTTTTGTTTGCAGCCCAACCTGGCATGCAGGTGGCCCTGCAGTGAGAGCAACAGTGAGAATGGGCTGGCTCTCCATTCCACTTCCCTACTTGAGCTTAGCCCACGAGCAGGAAGAGCRGGAGGCAGAGCTGGGAAAATGGGTGGCATTCTAGGATGGCATTTGACCTGCTGCAGAACTGCTACTTCTCTGCAGCATTCCCTCTCTACCCTCCACACCCCAGTCTGTTTTCTGCATTGAGCTTGCCTGCTCTTTATCTTTTCATATCTTCTAATGCGGAAGTAAAAGTTCTTTGTGGGCAGAAATGCTTATTTGTGTGTTATAGTTTACCCACTATATGGAATCACATAGTTACATAAAGCAGTAATACTATTAATAGCATAGAAGGCAGCAACTTCTGTTTCAAACTTTTAATACAAATCCTTTATCAATTTAAATGCAAGAGTTCCTCTTGCTTCCTATGTTCTGTAATTTGAATGAGGAAGGTTGAACTACARCTTCTATTTTTTGCAATACATCTTGGAACAGTCTTACTTTCCATAATTGAAATGGCACAGTCTTATAGAASGAATGTTGAGTCACACTGAAAAATGTAAGAAAAGGAAGTGTTATAACCAGGTCTACCTACAGAGAATATAGATCTTTTAAAATGCTCATTGATCAGGTATGTGGTATTGGCTAGAGCAGGATTGATTTGAGCTGGAAGACAAAACCAGTAATTTTTGGAACAGCAATGCAGGAAAAATGCAGACTCCTCTGCTATAACAAGGAACTAGTCATTCCTAGTTATTGAACAGCTGGTAAGAATGTGTGTGAAAGCAGTAACTTAAAAATTGGCCAGCAAGAGGTGCCGGATAATGCTTATCAGAGCTCATGTCTTCTAGCGCTGGCAACCAGAGGTTCTCTATCTCTTTGAAGAAATGAATGCTAATGATGAAATATATAGCAACAACTTTTCAAGAGATACTGAAAATGGACATCAATACTGCCTGAAAAGCAGCTCCTCTTCCTTTTCCTATGGGTCCTAAAAGCAGGGAAGGGGAGGAAGGAAAGCTGTATGCAACCAGAATTAGTCCTGTGTTTGAACAAAATCCCACATACTTTCTGAGCATGAGTCATGACCTTTTACTTTATTTTTTAACTGATAAAAAAGGAATGCTGTAGCATTATAATATCTAGCCCTCAATGCTTAGTTTGAACTGTCAAAGCRTGGTAGGAAGGGCCTAGCATCTAGTGCTATATTGAATTTAAAGACGTTGTAAAATTAACAAGGCCTGAAATGTCATTCTGTTTATTTATCGTGAAGTGACATAACACGCTCTTCCATGTTCTCAAGGTCATTACCACAATATATTTATTTTGGATCCTCAATGATCTTGAACATTCAGTACTGTGCCTTTTACAAAAACATACACTAAAAGAAATTGCTGCTTCATGATCCTTTAGTGCTGTCAAGAATGTAGCAAAGTGTAATCAAGCTGCATATGGTTTGACTGCARTAAAATGTCTGCACCCTGCCTACGCTACAGGTGTAGATCTGCTAGCAGAAATGTCCTTACCAGGTTTCCAGGGTGAGTTAAAATCTTGCTAGGGGAACCTGAGTGCCTTGTAGAAGAAGAGCTTTCCTCAGATAGCTGGCTGTAGTTTGATTCCTGTATCTAAGGCCCTGTGCCTTATGTGACAGTTGCATTCGTCAGTGTGGCGTGCTGTTCCCGTCCACAAGTTTTTCCCCTGCAATTATGAAACAGTAAGAAAAACAATTTGACCAACAGTGCTTTAACTACACAATCAATAGATGTGTGGGAAAAAAAAATAATTTGGCATAACAAAATGATATTCTTAAAACAAACGTTCAAATATTGGGCACTGCAAAGTTTTACCTCTCTTTACTGGGGCTTGGGTGATGGACACAGAATTGACTCTAATGCAGCAAAGATATATATTTGCTGTACTTTGAATAGCAGCTCCAAAACAAAAGTTCTGGTCCTGATCCTACAATCTCACTTGTGTTAATAGGATTTTAAGCTCCCTCACAATGTTACTGATAAGGCAAACTTTACACGGGTGCATAGCTTATCAGATATCAAGGCCCTGTATTCAAACAGGAATGGACATGYTCACTGTTAAGGGGCATGTGATGCTTGAATTATGCAGAGTGTAAATGAGGAAATAAACCAGAGGTAAGAAAGAAAAAGCAAGCCCCTGTAGTAATTTGAGTAAGGATTACCTAGCAAAAACATCAGGCTTGTAGTCTGATTTGTTTCGGATTTTTTGGTATATATCTGAACTACTACTGTGAACTTTAGAGATACATGATGCTATGGTGATCTTGTAATCAGTGTACTGTATTTTTACATGTTATGACATGAAATAACCATTCCAGTAGTTCATACTATTTAAGAAAATGTATTTAATACTAATTTATACTTGTTTAAGTATAATTAATAATAAATAAATTATATAAATAAAGTAAATAAGCAAAGTATAAATAAAGATAAAATATAAAATAATATAAATATATTAAAATATAATATAAAATATAAATTTAAATATAGATAAATAACATATAAATTAATAAGTTGATCTTGCATAAGGGCAAAATAGAAACATCTTTTTAAATTAACTCTTGCATTTTTAGCAAAATTATTTATACTTGCACCTTTTTAGAATTTCCAGTATCTGATGACATGAAAGCCACTGCAAAACAGATTTAATCTGGCTGTTGATTGTGTTTCAAAGAGGCAGAGGCTACAGGAAACTTCCATAACTTAACAGACTTTCTGTGCAGAGTTCAGTGCACTCTTAGGCAGGGCCTAAAAACTATTGTCACAGTGAGGCAGGCCTGCAGTTCTAGCTTTCCTCTCAAATTCAGGATATTCCTTCTTGCCATGTCCTAGGACTACTGGCAACTCAGCCARCTCCCCTGCCTGCTTGGGCCAAGGGTGCATCCAGTTGCAGGCACAAGAAATGTTGCATTTAGACCCTCAGAGACCACATTAAGAAAACAGAATTCAGAACTAATGACCAAGTCTGCACTGATCGTACATATTCCACATAGGTCACAAATGTCTAGTTTAAATGCTCGCTTCTGTTACTGTTGTGTCTTTGTCTAGTTAAACAGGCTGAAGAGGAGAAACGTTCAGTGATTGTCTGTTTCCACCTGTCCAGTTTTAATAGGCACTTTGACAAGTACTGGTCTTTTAGCTTTAATAAAGAAAATGTGGTACATAAGTCTACTAGGTAAAAGTCCAGTTATAAATGAGGAATTCCCACAGTACCTAACTGTTATATAGTACTTCATCCACACAACTCCAGGTGCTTTCAAAAGGGAAGGGTTGTTATCCCACTCTTACTGCTGGAAAAGTAGTGGTGGAGAGATGCAGTGACTTGCCCAGAAATTACTGAGCCAGCCCGTGTCAGAGCTGTGGATAAACCCCAGAACTAATTCTTTATTCCAAAGGCTGCCTCAAAATAATACAGAGAATTGTGCAATGGAGTGTATTCTTGGGAACAGTGGTAGTAGTATATGAGATGAAAATAGATGTAACAAACCACAATATTGGAATGTAATTAAATTTAAGACAAGGAAAGTATATGTGAGATTAAACATCATCATGTAGTAAAGAAACTTTGCTTTAGCAAGGCAATATTTTTATTATTATAACTTGCTATGTTTTCCAGCGTAACTAACGTGAGAGCATTTCTTTGTGTCTCTTGAATAAGGCTTACCTTATTATTGTCTAGGATACCAGTAATTACTGCAGGCCTGAAAGGTGATTAGTTTCTTGAAACACAGCTTTCACAAGTAGAATAAATGCACRTTATTCTACTGCGAACATAGCCAAATGTTTTTAACTTCTCTTTGCTAGCTAATGAGTTCTGAATCTCGTTTTTCTCAAATTATTCTATGCTCTATAATCAATAGAGCATTCAGGTGGAAGTTATACACTGTGGCAAGCATGGCATATAGCCCTCTTGCTCTACAGATGTCTTGGGGCATCTGCAGTCCGGATGGGTTCTTCCTAGGTYGTTGTGTTTGGGCACTAGCATGTACGTGCTCTTCAGCTCTCCTTTGAACTGACTAGGCTGTGTGGCCGATCTTTTGTCTTGCTGGCCCATTTCTTGGGGATGGGCTTTCTGCCTGTAACCCTTTTGTGGAAAGCCAGCTGACCTCACAGTTCAGCTGACTGAAATACCAGGGCTAGTGGTTGATCTGCAGATTTCCTGCAAACTTATTTCTCACCTCCAATAGTTTGAACACTCTGGACATCATCCYTTCACAAAAATGGCAGCAGCAGTCAGTTGCAAAGGAGTCAGCTCCATTGCCCCAGACAGTAGAAGAAATGCAGAGATGAAGACAAAATAATTCACATCTACTTTTATTTCTCTGTCGCTTTTTCCTCASTACTTTTCACCAGACTTCCATAAGATTCCCTAGTGAACTCCTCAGGACCTAGGTTACTGCACACTTCTGCAAATCACAGTCTCTGATATTCAGCCTATGTCTTTCACTTTTTCGTTTCTCTTTCAAAAAGCCCATAAGAATTTTTATTTGTCTTTTCAGTCCAGTCATACCTTAAAAATAACCTCATCAGGTTGAAATCCCTCAACCTGGAAAATGTTGCTTAGCTAGCCCCAAGCTGAAGTCTTAAGAACTAGTTTGTCCTGGGCTGCAGTCATCTAGCTTTTGGGTTTTGTGTGACTAGATCGTTATGGTTTACGAACACCTGGCCAGCCTTTTACCAGAAACCCTGGGAAATTCAGTCCAGTTGAGAGGCTACAAGCCAAGAGCAGAGTCAGAGTGGAGTTCCCATCGCGCGCGCACACACACACACACACACACACAGGTGTAAAGATCCCAGCATTAAAAGGGCTCACAAACTGTACTCAGATAGATTCCTCAAATCATCGTATGTGTTATTGGGCCAGGACACAGAGCCAGTTCCCTCTCTGAGCCTCCTCCAAGGCAGCGTGGTCAGTACGGCAAGTCATGAAATCTTCCAGGGATACGCACACTGGGAGAAGGCTCCTGGTTCCCCACCTTGTGCTGCATTAGGGAGACCAGTCCCTATCAGTCAGAGGCGGGGAGACAGGCCTGCAGCAAGGCTGCAGTTGTGAGGTTACCTCTTTGGAAGCTGGCTAGTTCCTGTCCATATCTCGCCTGGGCGGCAGGCCTCACCCTTGCCAGGAGTGCCAGCAATCCCACTCCAGTGCACACGTTCCCCAGGACGCCAGATGAATTATGGATGAGTCAGCCACAATTTTTCCACGAGCTTCCTCTGCTGCACAGCGCTCTCATTGCCAGTGGAGCTGTGGTTTAAAACCACTGTCTGGGCCTAATACTTTCAACATTAAAAAAAGAATATTCCTTCTGGTTTTCTGATAGAGCACTCTTGTTGCTTGGCTTGGGAAATCCCTGACATTTGTGTAATGTTAGACTCTCAGGTTCATAATGTTTCACTGAATAGCCTAGCATATGTTAGAAATCATTTGGTCCTTTCTGCCTGCTTTGCGCCTCTCTCTCTCCCATTAGCTGACTGTATCGACAGAGTCAATTAGAAGAAAAAACAGCAATGCTAAAACTAATTTGAATTTCAGCCGAGATCCACTAGCAACTAGAGCTAGGTACAGACAACTTGCAGAAAAGTTATCCAAGGACTTAGTGACTGCCTGTGTGTGCGTGTGTGTGTGAAAAGTCATTATTTTAGCTTTTGCTTGATTAATATTATTTTCTGCTTAGCAAATGATTACAGTTGCTCTTCTTTGAGCACATGAAATGTGTGTGGTCTTAGTTTGCGGTGCTAACCTCATGGAAAAGAAACAATCCAGTTCTGGAAATATTTAGAAATACTTGCTATGAGACAAAGCACAAAATCCTGTAACAGCATTTGGTGGGTCCAGTCAGAATGACTGTGGCTTTTGTGAAAGGTTGCAGTGATAATGCAGTGCTGGTGTCAAACTATATGGCACGAGAGACTAAGCATTAATTCAGGTCTTTTTATAAATTTCTATTATCTTCATTCAAGTTGCATCTAGAACTCCCAATCRAGAGAGGCTTCAGCTGTGCTAAACACTACATCCGTAGAAATAGCAGTTTGTGCTTTAAAGCACTTAGCSTCTAAATAGACAACGTGAAATAAGTGGGTGTGAAGTCAAACAAGTGAGAAGAAAAGATCCCCACTGGCTCTTTACCTAGACACRATCAGTAGGCTATTTAGCCTCATTCGGAGAAGACTGAAATGTATGTTTATCTTCAGGCAGTCTGAGATCCCATTGATTTCTATGGGAGAGAGGCAGAAAAATGTTTTTTCCTGGATACACATATAACCCTGAATCCAGCCCTAAGGAGGAACTGGAGGATGGATGATGTGTTGTTTTACAGGCTAATGTGGAACAGATAGCATAGGAAGGATTACAGACCCACCATACTTCTGGAGAGACCACAACTGGTGTCTCTTGGAACTGCTTGTGCCACCAAGAAAGTCTCAGGTTTGTTCAATCCCCCCTTAAGAGCTATTCCAATGCAGGTGTCCCAGTCAGGTCTTTTGAGTTCTCTGAGCTCAGCTA
This sequence comes from Rhea americana, assembly GCF_003343005.1. Lineage (NCBI taxonomy): Eukaryota > Metazoa > Chordata > Aves > Rheiformes > Rheidae > Rhea > Rhea americana. The sequence continues at coordinate 5,395,375 of NW_028186435.1, forward strand.
ACTGCATTTGGCTCTATTATTTATGTAGCATTTCAGCTCACTAATTCATAACATGCAGTTCATGACACCTTTGCCATAGTGGTTAAAAGGGCTACTGTGGCTGTTAAGCTGGAGCACAATCCAAGCACAGTACCCTGGTGAAGTTAATTGATCTTTACCCTGAGCTATGCTATCCACCTTATTTCTAGGTTTGGCTTCCTGCCATAAGATCTGGCTATGCCTTCGTCTGCAGGACAACAGAGCCCTTTGCAGTCAGGAACCTGCACAACCTAGTACCTAGCGTCTGCTGTTAGGTTCCCTCTTGGCTGAGAGGGGTCCTTTGTAATAAACTAAGTAGACTGATCTCAARTCTCTTACCATAAATTAGCTTTGTCTCGATATCACACCACTCTGATTGCTCCTTTGTGAAGCCTAAATTGTTAACATCTTTTTTCTCATGTGTGGGCACCAGAACAAGACACACTATCCCAGTAACGGTGCCATAATATCACCTCTTTACTCCTGCTGAAGGTATTCTGCATCCAAGGATCACATCATTAGCCTCCTTAGTCACGGCATTGTTCTGGCAGCTGCTGCTCTGCTCGTTGCCCACAGGACGAGGTTTGTTCTCTGGTTCCTGGAATTCTGTGATTCATCCAAAGCCGGCTGCATGGCCACAGCATGGGCTGTCCTGCAAGAGAGAAGCAGGTAGCTTTATGACACCTTTGCTTTTTGCTTCTTGACTACATCAGTGCAGCACCCACTYAAGGGTGAGTTGTGCAGCAACTTCTACCCACTGCTATTTAAACATTTTTGTTGTCCTATGAAAAAAAGTGTAGTCATGTATGTAGTCATGTAGTCACTGAATGAATTTCTGTATTAGTCTGAAATACATCTGCTTTGCTGTGCTGCAAAAGTGGTGGCTCAAGAATTCATGTGGAACACACAATGACAGCATAACTTCCTCGAAGAGCGTCATTTCTTTAGAGGTATGAATATCTCTTTAAGTAAACAGAGCTAAAAGACTGTAATTAATAGCTGTCCATTTTCCTAACAAAATGAGCATATAGTACGGTGTTTAGAAACCTATGTAACAATACAAGATTTCTAAATGCACATTTACCCAGAAAATTTTGATCTACYGTGTAAAGTTTAGACAAAAACAAATCAAAGTGTTACGAAGTAGTTGTGTTGTGTGTTGCAAGTATTGTAGCACTGTGGTGTAAGTCAAGTAGAATGTCCCTGTTTTGACAGATTAGTTTTTAATCACCATTTCTGAAAGCAAAAGAGTTCTATTTTCATTTCTTTAATATTCCATCAGATTTTCTGACTTAGATATATGTTGAACCTAAATAAAATGATTATGTCTGTGCATGATAAAAATACATTGCAAAAAGCATGCAATGCTGACCTGCTCTTTACTTTTTCTTGTCTGAGATTACAGTCCACAAAATGAAAAAATAATAACAGTGTAAAGACAGTATGTTGCCTCTGGGAACAGGTTGCTGAAATTTGGATTTAGCTGCATGCCAACAGATAAAGCATGAAAGAATAGAAACAGGGGGAAAAAACATAAAAAAAAATAGATGCAAGTTCACTGCAAACTAGAGTAGAAAGCGCCAAAATTTTTTGCGAGGGAACTTTGCTCATGTTTCTGCAAGTTCAAAGGGTGAAAAAGCTCACCTCATTTATAACAACAAGTCAGAATACAAAATATGGCACAGCTTATATGTTGTCATTTTAACAATAATGCTTGAAACTGAAACATACATCAGTCTCAATACAGAATTGGCATAAATTAATCTTAATTCAGTACCCAGTTATCTCAGTCCTGTGGTGCYGGTGCCAGAACAAAGAAACACACTTTGGGCCAGTTTATAGTTGCTCCATCGTGCCCAGCTGTGACAATTTGGGATTGTGTCTATGATTGTTGTATTCTGATTGAAGATAAGAAATTGCTGAGTTACTGCATGTGTCAGTGGATGCAAAGTTAAACTATTAAGACTCGTGCTGCAAACCTTCCAGAGAAGAGACAGCAGAGCAATTGCAATGTTAAAATGCAATTGCTCCCATTCAAAATGGGGCATCTTTGGAAAGCTGAAGGCTGAGAAAATCAATCCAGAATAGTTTGTCTGACAGTGTGGAGTGTGGATTATATGAATTTCTCCAGATGGGGATTATGGAGCAATATTAAGCATGGGTTCTTTAGTACTGTAGGATACAGTGTGGTGATACAGCCAAACCGATCTAACACCAAATTCTGACTGTCTGACACCAAACGGTCCTACCTCTCCTCTGGCTGCACTTGTGGTGGGATGGCTTAGTTATCTAAACCAGGAAAAATACTATTTGCCCGCTCTCATAGAGTTAGTTTTCTGCTAGTTTAGGTCCCTGTAATAGTTACTGTGAGTTAAGATGAGCAACCGTGCTGTGGGAAGGGAAGCCACAGGCATGCACTGCTAGGAAGGAGATGGAGTGGGATTGCCCCTTTTGGCAGCAGATAATTATTGGATCATTTTAGCTGAGCTGCATAACCTCGCTGTGGGCCTGACAGACTGGGAGCACACTTGGAGGCACAGAAGGCCTGAGCAGGAGAAGGGAAAAGAGAATCCTCCTTTCACAGCAGGTTGGTTTAAGTTGTGACATTCAACCAGTGAAGAAAAAACTTTTTCATGGCACAGAAAAGGCTTAAAACTGCCATCACTCCAGCCCAARAAAGCTCAGAAGACTCAAGCACAAAAAAAAGTGTAGATATTGATTATTTTGCACAGATCTGTGTATTCCTTGAGCTGCCTAAGTAGTGAGTGATCATTGCTAGGACTCGTCAAATACATGTCCCCGATTGCTTCCACACCTGTACATCCCTGAAGGGGTGCACTGCAAACTCAGTAGGAATCTGACTTTATAGGAAGGGTCTGACAAACCCTGTCCTTGAGCTAATGGGGTAAGGGAGCAGCGTTACATGTTTTAAGAATTTACTGCAGCCAGGCTGTAAAGGGTCTCATTTCCACGGAAGGGTAACAGAGGGTTTCCATGCAAGAAACCAGGGATAAAGCCAGCTCTATGACCTGATCAGATTAAACAGAATTTAAGAACATGTGGACCCAGTATAGCAGGAACTAAACATCATGGCCTGGTAGCAGGCCTGTGTGGTATAGTTCCATCTCTTTTTCATCATCACTTTTCCCCAGTGAAATATTCTGAGCCATTTTGACCTGGTCTACGTCTGTATTTCTTGATTGAAATGAAATATAACCCCCCTTAATAGGATGTGCCTCATTTGTTTTAGAGGGGAAAATGATTTGCAGTTGCTCACGCTATTTTTCTACTTACGAAGTCRAAATCATTTATCAGTATGCTAGACTTTGCCTGCTAAGCTATTCCACATTAATAAACYAAAATGCAAATGATATGCTTGTCTCTTCTGACCCCAACTTTGAAAACTGATTTTTCTTCCCTGCTTCTCACCCTTGACGAAAGTGAGACAGCCACAGAAGTCTGTCATCTGTCTGTCTCTCAGGTGACCTGAATCCTCCATTTCCTCACACACTTATTCAGTATAGTGGARACTAAGAATTTGGTGATGCCGTAGGAAATGATAGATGATGCTAGTTAGGCTAATTAGCTAGTTCTCATTCCTCTACTGAAATCTTTCCTTCCTTTCTCTTAACCCTCTCCTGGTTATTTTTTCCCTTCCATCTTGACAGTTTGTCTGAGAACTGTCTTTGATGTTTAAGGATGTATGTACATTCATTGKTTTTCAGACGCTGAAAAGGAAAGTCTCAGAAAACTTCTTCCTTACCCACGCTGGCAAGCTTTTTCTCCTTTGAGCTTCCCTTTCTGTGTGCAAGGCTGTATAGACTAATACCTAAAGAAAGCAAGACTCACACTATCCCTCCTCCTTCTCTTTCACACTCTGACTCTTAACCCTTCTCTCTTTTAACACTAAGTTTTTCTCATTCCTCCCCATACTTAATACCCTCCACTAACTTTCCTCCAGAATGCACACATCTATTCCCGATACCCATAACATCTTCCTTATTTCTGTAGCTTGGCTCATCTCTCTCCATAACTAATTCCCCAACTCAGCTCTATAGTATGGACTTCTGCTGTCCAAGCCTATTTCCTATTCTGTCTTGCACTTCTGACATTCTGGTATATTCTCTTCACTCAACTGAATTTGCTGTTGTGATTTTTGCATCCTTAAATGATGTTGCCTTTGATTTATTTATGTCTTCTCTGATCCCTGTATCTTATTTTTGTGTCTGCCAAATTTATGTTTCTTCTCAACACCTTCTCTCCTCTGCTTTCACAACTCCATCCTCATGTATGCCTTTTAACAGCCACGGCTCCATTTTCCATTCTCATTTACCACTGAAATCTAAACAGGTTTTCTCTCTTTGTCTTTCAGCATGGATCTGTACCCAGTTACACTGGCAACAGTTTGTGTGAATGTTCTGTACACTTATTCTGATCTCTTAATCCATCCAATCCTACACTTCTGCCAGTGTGTCTACTTGGGAAAGTGTCTTTGCCAATTCAGCTTTCACATGGCTGCTGACAAACTTCTGGTTAGCCCCTTAAGTGCTACTCCAGTCCTACTACTACTCTGTTTATAAACACTGTTTGTCCTTTTGTGCTACCCTGTTGTCTAGAGCAATCAAAGCTAGTCCTATCCTTTCCCAAGGCATCTAGGCCATGTGTAAGTTTTGCAGTCTTTTCCCTCATAAAGTATCAGTACTCATCTGCATCCTCCCTTTTGATCACCCTTATATCAATAATTGTCCCTTCTCCCCCTATTGTAAACCAAGAGTCAAGACAATTAATGCCCATTTTATCACCCATTTAAATCCTTCCATTGATTCCCTCTTTTATCATGATTCACATCCAAGTCTTTATTTCCTGCCTCCTTCACAGTCACAGCCTCTTCTGCTCACTTTTACTCCTTATCATGCCATGCTTTTCTTCTTCCACTTCATCAGTGATGCAAACATGAAGCGTTGAAACATTTTGACATTCCTTATTTCATACTTCTTTTCATTCTTCCTGTAAATCTGTAACACAAATCATAAAACCTGTGTAACTTTTTTCTTTTTTCTCCCTTTCAGRTAAACCTGAAGAAACAAGCTAGGAAACTGGAGCTGACTCCTAATTTGGCAGCTTAACTGACAGAAAAAAAAAATGCCCACTAGTCCTAAGAGAATAATTTGATAAAATTGAAAAAAATATATTTTTTTTTCACCGAGGGTATAAAACGTGCAATGAACAAATAAACAGAAATCAGTGGAAGTCAAATAATCACAAATACAGGAAAAAAATCTATCAACTGTCTTGAGTGAACCGAAACATATATTAAAATATTTTTAAGGATAGTGTGTGGGAGAGAAAATTATGATTGTATTTAGAAAGGAGGAAAATGGATGAGACAGACTTACCAGGTAAACAGCTTTTGTGCCCAGTCCAGCAATGCAATAGWCTGCCTGAATTTCTGCCTAGCACTTTCTCATTCAGGGCTTCATCCTCTGAACTGTGCTGTTGTACGCAGCTCTGCTAATGCCAATATAAACAAAATAACTTTGCAAGTTTGGAGCCCAAGAGCCTGATAATATTTAGATGGAGCTCTATCGCCTATACTGAAGTCCATAGAATGCTCATATTTGTGGGGAATAACCAGTCTCACAAAAACTGTAGTGGTGTTTCTGCCTAATACTCAAAAACAATGAGTAAGGMTGAAAACAAGTTTGGATACACTTGAAGATGAGTTTTCTCTCCTTCGGCTTTTTAAATCAATACCTCTAAATTCTGAGCAGAACAAATGAGCTGTAAAATATATTAATATAGAACGTGTCTGTGATCACACACAGCCTGGATTTGCACTGCGCTTTCTGCTAGCAGAGCGCAGAGTCTAAATGATGGATGTGACAGACAGGACAAAGTGAAACAAACCTACACAAGGAAAGGGGCGCAGTAGAGAAGGCTTGAGTTACAGAAATATAACTGTGCAGTTACTCAGTTTAGTCATGCATGGAGTTAGATAGGTTACTTTATGAGTAAGCATACTTACTTGTCAAATGACTAATCAGCTCCTTATAAACACGGACTTCTTTCATATATGGAGAGCAGCAGGACACCTGAAACAAAAAAAAAAAGTTATGCATGTGAAGGTTTTCTAGAACTGGCCAGCAAAATTTCTCTTAAGGGATTTTTCACATCCTGCTTTTACACATAACTGTGTATTGCTGCAGCTACAACAATATGATTAAAGCATGGTGAATTCCCTGTTGGAGAGGCACATATACCTGTATGAAAGGGACGTAGACCAGTGTTGCYATTCCCACTATATATACTGTGTCCGTATAACAGCATCTACAATTACRTGTTTTTATAGCTATGAAATTCTATATTTGATGCTCAAAGATCAAACAGGGAAATGAAACACTACCTCAGCAGGGGCTGATCACATTGCTGTGTCTGCAGAGAGGAGAGCGCTACGCTCCCAGAGCAGGGCACTCGCTGGCGGTGCCAAGACTCCCTTGTACCAGCTGCGGGAAGGGAAGCGAGCAGCGGGACGTGAAGCCAGGGGAGCTGCTGCCACCAGCCGCTGCCGGGGCTGGAGCCCAGCAGAGATGTGATCTTGACCCTGCTGCAAAACAGCAGGGGAGAGGCTCAAAAGCCTGGAGAGGCAGCTGGACACTGCCTGAGCACAGGGCAGGTCTGAAGGGGCTTGGCTGGAGAACTGGTAGAACTGAGGAGGCTAAAAAGAAAARGTCCCCCCAAACTCCCCCAAATATCTGTGAGAGGCGGCCAGGAAATCAAGGCCAGCTGTGGGCAATCCCAGGCATCTGTACGGTCATTTTGTTTTTTAAACATAATCCTGGTCTCCCACTCCCTTTGACATAGGCCAAGACAAAGTGATTCAGATTCCTCCTAAAGGAGTAAATCTCAAAGCAAAATACAATCTCATTAACACAATAACCTAGGCCACTCATCCATAATTCCTGCACACTCCTTCCAGAGCTTTTTCTCCCACCAGCAAGCCATTTATTTAGTCCCGGAGTGCTTTACTCTGAATTATGACTGCTGTCACAGCTATTCAAGAGACTTCATCTCCCCAGAGTTTGCATTCTTGAATTCAAAATTCCTGTGAGCCAGCCTTTTTCCCCTCATGAGCCAGCCAAAAAAATTTCGGCTCATGCCGTTCAAAGATTCTCACCCCCAAGCCACTTCCTGATTTCCCACTAGGCCGTGATAGAAAAGTSTAGTTGCTCAAACGGTATAGGAGAGGGCCAGGAAGGCTTTAAATACTGCAGTACACTCAAGGATCTGTATTAATTGTTTAAATGAGTGTATACCTAAAGCAAGTAATTTCAAGCAGTTAAAGCTGAACCTCAGACAAGGGCTCTGAAGCTCACTCTGTTTTCCACCTTGATACTTTCTTACCGCCGTTTTAGCATACCTGTGAGCACTAGTAAGAAGAAGAAGGAAAAGAAAAGGTTACAAATGATGAGGCAGGAAACAATGTAAACCAGTTTGACTGGATGTGACTGAGCAAATGTTGACAGACCGTAGCAAGTTACTGCAAAAGTTATGAGACAGATCCCACCCCCTTCTCCGCTGKGCTAGGTGAAACGCTGCTCTTTGCAGAATCCTTTCAACTCAGCCTCGGACTTGCGCAGCCGCATTATCAGGATGCGGGGCTTGTCAGCAGGTGTATTTTAGCTTTTTAATGGCACATTTGAGGTGTTTGTTTGAAAGTAGATCTGGGCTGTAAATGTACCGATGTGTTAAATTTGACCCAGTATAAGATTTCTTCTGAGCAGGTAAGCTGATGACTGGAACTAATTCGTTAGCCACCSTACATGTGCAACACAAGCTTTATATTAGCCTCAAAGAATGTAAACGCAAGGTGAACAAGATCAGAAAGGCAGTCTTAAAATTAGGCTTTTCAGTTTCCCCACCAAACACACTCAGCTGAATTAAAACAATCATCAGACTGAAGCAAGCAGGCACAAAGGAATATTTTTACCCCCCTCTTTTATTTTTTTTATCCAAGATACCTTGGAGTACTAATCCATATTGTGTGCAAAGAACCTGTAAAAACTTCCTTCTAAAATTACAACAACAGAAGAAATTAGGTCAACTACTAAAGAAGAGGTTGGATATAACCAAGTTATAGTACCACTGGGACACAAAAGGTAGTGCCTTATTATGCAGCATTTTGTCAGCTTACATAATTTATTGCTGTAGTAGGCATTCAAGGCAAGTAATGCTAAGACTGGATTTGCCAAAACATTGGGAAACTGTTTGACCATTAGTTGCCTTTGCTAAGACTGTGATTAGGAGGAATTGCTCTGTGTCTTTTCACCAACCCGTTGTCCCTGAGGGGATCAGGAAGGACTCCCTGCTACCCCCACAAAGTGCAGTGCTGCTTATTTGGCTCCAGTTGGAGTTTTCTTTGTGTCTTTTTCTCTGAGCATCAAATATGTGCCCCTGAAAAAGGCTGGGTACTGAGTGGCCTAATAGTGGGATTTAATAAAGTGATATCTGTTTCACTGTAATTGTATCTCATTTTCTTTCTAGGTGACTAGTAATCCTTTAGAGTGAATTTTCAAAGTGGTTAGCAGTGGGAGCATTCAGCTGGGGCTTGCTTGGACTTTCATAAAAGCCGAGCTTCTGAAATGCTATCTAGTGTTTGAAAACACTTTTCTCCAGTGTGGCTAGCAACAATAGCACGTAAGGTCTCACKTTGTGTCAGTGGCTGTGTCATGTATTAACGCTGCCCTCCAGTTTGGTTCTAGCTTCCTTTCTTTATTACACCACTGAATAAAAATGTTCTTGTCTGAAGCTAAAGCAATGTTTGAAAATTCAGTTTTAATTACTAGCACATGCATTTCTGTGACACAGGTTCCCAAAGAATCTGGGCATTGCTACTTTAATTTAGAAGTACTGATATCGTTGTAATGAGCATAATACAGACCCTAGACTACGTAAGATCAGAAGAACACAGCTCCTATTCTCTCTCCCTGCAGATTAAAAACTCTTTTGGATAGTACAGCAGTCCTTTGAACAGTAGCTGTAAAAGTTTTCTTGTGGTTTTTCCATGCTTATTATTTCAACAAGTACCTATAAAAAGTTCAGTTCATAAGAAAACAAAAAAGTCCTGTTTTTCCTGTTAGTGCTACAGGCTCATCCTCTGCTTCAGAATCCCCTTGGATTCCTTCCCTCTCACATCACCGGCTACGAAGGATCTGTAGGATGAGTTATGCCCTGTTTACATGGCCCAACAAGGTTGTCTTCAGGTTCTGCTCTCAGTGCACACGCACAGCGTGGAATCGCGGCCAGCTCATTTGCTTTCTCTCTGTTATGYTGTTTCTGCAGAGCCAAGAGGATTAGAAAAAAAGCAGCAAACATTCAATGTTGTTATTAAACCCAGTTCATTGGACTTTAAATAAACAGAGTAATAAATCTATTAAGGAATAAGATGCATTTTTTACAGTTACTCTTCAGGAGAGCCTCATGCCTTAAGGAAGAAAGAATGTGTTTTATGCCAGAGGCATTCCTGGGAAAGGTAAAGAGGTATGCAAATAGAAATCTAATCTGGTTCTGACGTATGTGCTCAGGCACAAAGCTATTGTTAGACAAACRCGCTGGTTCCTGAGCGGCAGAACTAACGAAGCCTGATTTCCTATGGATTTGTGTCCTTTGTCCCACATCTCCTTCTCCTTCCTCCCAATAATCCCAGCCCTCCTCGTGCCTCCTATGTCACTGCCACTGCCAAGAGACAACATACTCTGTGACTTGTCTGGAACTATAAAAATACTCCCTGGCTGTCAGTACCCGTGCTGATGGGCCAGCTGGCCATCAAGCACTGTGTAATGGCTAAGATCCTCCTGCCTTTTCTTCAGTCAAGGCAGTAATTTCACTCTCTGCCTCTTATACTGCTGCCAAGTTTTATGAAATATTTTTTWAAAAATAATCATCTCCCCATCATGTTTATCTCTCAACTTTGGTCAAAATCTGATTCGCCAGAGGCTTACAAAAATTATTAGGTGCAGGACAAACACTGTGATTGTGTAAGTTTTGTTTCCACAGGAAACTAGATTCAGAAGTTCAACTTCTTTTCTCTTCTTGAAAAGAAAACAAAAACAAAACAAAGGTTAATTAGGAAGTTTTCCCACAGTCATTTTCAGTGGCAACAGAGTTTACATAAGAACTGATGACTAACCTGCTATCTCATACTGAAAAGCTAATGTATGATTTTTTTTTAATAAAGAAATGTGTTAAAGCTTCTATTGCTGCTGCTAACTCTGAGAGCTTCATGGGGCTAAACATTTCCAGTCCACTGCATGATCATTATTGCCCTTTCCAAAGGAAAATGTGCTGCCTCCACTTTACATCCCTCTCCATTCGTAGTTTTAGCAGAGCTCCACTGGACTGCATCTACGTACTGCTTGGACTTTAGACTGCATTGAGCAATAAACATCATCTGCTCAGGGCGCTCCCTCTGGCATATTTGCTTGAATCGTGACCTTATGTTTTGTTTTTGTTGTTTATTCCAGTTTCTTCAAATACACACTCCCACTGCCTCTTTACCAGGCTGCCAGTGAGGAACCTTCTTTAACGGGCCTTATCTGTTTCTCCTCAGGAAGCCTAAACAGAGAAGTAAATAATGAGGACAGGCACACTTAAGCATACGCCTACCAAATTGCTTTACTTCTCCCTATCACACCTTAAAAAGCTACCGTCCCCCTGGCTAAGGAGRGCAGGATACAGCACTTCAGGAACACAAGAGAGGTGTCACTTCAGCAAAGGAAAACAAGGCATTGCCAGCAGCGTGGGACTGCAGAAGCCAGTGGGAAAAAGGAGAGGTTTGTAACGCAGCGTTGCCAGGTTGGAGAACTGGATGCTGACCAGCACCGGGGGGCTGCTGAATGGAAAGAGGGTTACTTGCCTCATGAAAATTCCAGGRAAGACTTCCATTTTATCAGTTTCCCCTTAAAATGGCTGCAACTTCCTATTACCGACAGCTGGGCTGAGGCCAGCAGCCGAAATGTGACTGMAGACCTCCCGAGAGGTGCTCAGCAGTCCGGGCCGGCGCGGGGCACCCGGACCTGCGGGAGGTCCGTAGGAGGGAAGGGGGCACGGGGCTAACGCCGTGGTGAAACGAGGTGGATCTTGCTGTTCTGGGCTGCCAGGGGAACAGAAGGTGTGGATCAGAGAGAGAGGTGGAGAAGACCGTAAAACATCTGAGTTGCTTGTGGGTCCAGGATTTTGGCACTCAAAGGGAGAGCTTTCCTGACAATGTGGAAAACTCCTTTGTTTGTACTAGGGCCGTGTGTACAGACATAACTGCGTGCAGWAGCACTAGATCTGGGCACAGTGAATACAAAACACGACAGACTGAGCCTTTCTTGCTGTTGCTGCATCTGTGCATACGCATATACAGTCACACACACACACACTTAGCCTTTTTTAGCCTTGGATTTCCAGGAGCGAGGCAGAAAATTAGTCTGGGTGTAGCGAGGTACAGAGGACCCAGGGTACAGAATTTTTCTGGGATCATTCGTCTGCCTRAGACCTAGCAGGAAGGGAAGATAATTGTAGCACAAATTATCTTTAGCTATAATTAGATGTTCACATATATTAAAAATCTTTAAAGATTTTTTTTTTTTTAAGTGTAATTTCGGGATGAAAATAAGGCTTAGTGCACTTCAGAATCTAGATGTTTCTCTTCTCAAATTCCTGTATACTGAGGAGAGTACCCCATTAGTGCTGCCTTGACTTTACAGTAAATTATCTCAGATGCGTTGTAGGAAGATTAGAAGACTGAAAAAAAAAAACTTTTTAAAATCACTTTTTTGAACCCATCAAACACTAGGCCATGACATGACTTTTGATCAACTGAAAAAAAAAAAAAAAAAAAAAAAAAAAAAAAAGGCATAGCCCTGACACTTGAACCAATGGTCATAATATTGTACTTACAACTCTGGCAAAAATTTCCAGTGTCTTCTACTATGCTAGATATTTCCCCCCATTTTTAAAATATGCCTATAACGGACATAGTTTCCTAGAGAGTCCTGCCTTTGCTATCTAAGCTAGGCACCACGCAACACAAACTGACCACATCTGCTCAGGCTAGTCTTCCAGTCAAATAGATTTCTTCTAGTTGCTTCTGCCAGTGCACTACTCTAGAATCTTATTTCTCAAGTGGTGAGGAACATCTCTCTAATTTCCCTCCTAAGTATCATATGGGAAGTCTGGCTGTGTCCTTCCTCTTAATTCCTTTCTTTCTTCTTACGCTTCTTTCTAATGTAGTGCTCTTGAGAGCACTCTCAGAGTCAGCTTAACCTCAGTTTTCATTCACTAAGCTAAATAAATCAGTTTCTGAACATCATAGTATCCTTTCTGCACAACACTTCCAGTTTGAATTGATCTTTCCTGAACACCAGTGAACAGAACTGTCTTTTGTCTTCTGATCATAAAATGCTTCTATTATGGAAGTATCTTTACATCTTTGTTAGGTCATGTGGGATCAAAAGTCAAAACATCAGATCTACTGCATTTCTTTYGCCTAGAAAGTCTGTTATTACCAAAGAAATGTGCCAAATAAGTCTGGCACAATCTATCCTTGGTAAAACTAGACAGCTTTTCATCCAATTTTCCTTCTATGTCTTCAAGTATTATTTCCTTTATTTTATTTTAAAAGCCTTGTATATTATTGTAGGTCATGCTACTGCTATAGGATTGCAAGGAACACATAGCAGATTAAATAAAATGTATTAAGAAAAGAGCTCAGAGAACAATAATTGTCACACAGGTCAAAATACGTCCTGTTAAGTCTGGTTCACTAACACTAATCACAGACCAAAAAGGAATGAAATCAAGCTTCTGGCAACAGCCTACATCAGTTCTCTGCAGCAGTACAAAAATCAAACTCTGTGGAATACCTGGCTGTACTTAGCCACAGCACATAGCTGTACTAGCCATATTTATCAGTCTCTGTCATAAAGGCTAGTTACATATTTGATGAGCAGTTTCATTGATCTAAACTCTACGGTAGCAAAGAGACCACAGAAGAATAGAAAGCAACCCACACACAGGTCTCCTGAGACAAGGTTTAAAGAGAGTGAATCTAKTACGCTGGCCAGCAAGGGACTCATCGAATTCACTGGCCTTTGTCTTCGGGAAGGCGGGAATCCCTTCTGGGAAGAAAACCCCTCCAGCCCTTAGCATCCCAGCAAAAGATTAGAGACTCTCTTTATCGGTCAGCAGCCCCATTTCACCCGCAGCACAGGAAAGGTTACGGCGAGGCCGCTTGCTTCCTGTCCTCGGGCAGCCCGCCGTCTGGTTGGAGAGGGCAGAAGTTTTAAGGACTTGCAATCCTGAGAGGAAACGCTACGAAAAAATACGCAGGAGCTACCCCTGCCCTTACAAGCTGGCTTTCCCAGAATAATTATTGCAGTAGGAGCTGGGATCTGGAGGACTTGTCTGACTGCGGACAGGACAGGGACAGCCACAAAGGCCGGTTTTTCTCCCTGCCACCTCCTCCAGCTCTAGGCGCGAGAGCAAAGCGACTCCTTCCTCCCAAAGTGCAGATACCTTTCCCAGAAGCACAAACCCTTTGCTCTGGGCTCTGCCTGTAATGACTTGACATTGATATAACATTTCCATATAATCTCTGAACACAGGAACTTTGGCACAGGCCCGTTAAACCATCCTTCCCTGCATAGCTGCTGTCCAAAATTGCCTCGTAACTTAGCAACTAACTTGCTACCTGCTATCACTCGTAGGCCTTCCTTAACATTACCATTTCCGAGCTTTTCCATTTCAGTATGTGTATGTATTTCAAGTAATTTCCCCTCTCATTTGTGGTGCTTCAAGAAACAAGTGTTTTTTGGTCCCCCCCCCCCTTTTTTGGCTGTACATCTAATCTCTCTGCAGTTATTCGATCACATCAGCATCCCTACAGCTCATTCTGATTTAAACTCACCCCACCCCACTGCCTATTCCACCTGCAACTTCAGTAATGATGATTAGCAAGAAATAATCACCCTTTAGCAGTTTGTAGTCAGGGCTAAACCACGGGATGTTAGAGTGACAGAGATAAAAGATCTAGAAACAAATAAACAGCTCCCCCTCCCCTCCCCACAACCGACCTAAAGTTCTGATTCCCACAACTATCCTAATGCAGCTTGTACAAAACTCTGTGCATCAGCAATAAATATCTTTCATTCCAGAACAACAGAAAAGCACACAAAGTAAACACCCATTTTCTGGATTAACATACCACGACCACCAGCCGAAGAACAGGCAGCTATATACACACCGCCAATGCGGCTGTTGGGTAACCGCCTCTGTTGCTGGGTGCTGTCTAAGAGCAGAGAGGGGCTGCGTGCCTTAGCCTTTACTTACGGATTGAAATAACTGGCTTTGCTTACAGTTTCTTTCACTGTTGCTACAGTCTTTATCTATTTGGATCTCAGATACTTACACAGTAAATTGGCAGATTTTTAGCACCTTACAATCCTCCCCCCCACATTTGTATCTGTTTATACATGATCTTATGGCTTGTTTTATTCAAAGGTATTTCAGTATCTCACGATCTTGTGGTTTTGATGCAGATGTTGATGTACTAAGAGTATACAGAAATATTTAAATTGATACTTGAAAGCCAATTTGTATGAAAATTTAAACAAGTGTATTCAGAAGACTGATAATGAAAYTTTCATGTAAACATACCTTGGGCTTCAGTGAACAAGTAAGGGCTTGCAAGAGGGAGCCTTTGGTCACATTTTAATGCATTAAATATTGTTTAATTAAATCTCGCATTAAGAACAAACTGAAAGAAAAACCACCTTTCCCTCCTCCAAATCTCTGTGTAACCTGTGTGTGCGTGGGGGGGGGGGGGGAGGAAGCTTGAAAACAATGCTAAAATCACAAATGGCAAATAAAAGATTCCAAAATGGATTTGTTTAATGACATTTTGAATATTTGGAGTTAGGAACTGCAAAGAAAAATAAGCTAGGAGTGCATAAGTACAGCAACATATATTTCATTACTATTAAGTAACAGCATAAAAGGAAAATATCTTTCATATATTGGCATCTATGAAAATGGAGGTGAGGCTGCTATTAAACATACACTTTTCATGGCAAACAATTTTGCTTTGTTAAATGATGACTACCACAATTTTCTTTATCAAACAGGATTAGCTTCCTTAGAGATTCCCAACCCCTCATTTAACTGCATTTTATGAATCATCAAATTTGTAACCTATTTGTCAGGTGTGGTCTGACACCTTAGGACAAACAAAGACCCTATTTCAAACAAGACAAGTTAACTACTTAACAGCTTGGTGGACTAAATACTGTTAATCCTTTCTGAAGTCTTGGATGCATTTTTTCCAAATGGCAAAAGAGCAGCATCCTAGCGTATTTTTTGAGAGCTGTGATCACAGGTATCTCCAATTCAAAAGGAAAACACACACACACACACACAAAAAAAAAAAAAAAAAAAAAAAAGAAGAAAAGAAAAAAAGAACAGCAACATAGTAGTATGTTGCAATGTATAGACTGGAACATGGTTAGAAGTATATAAAAAAACCCCACACTCAGAACTTTCTAAAAAAATAAAAGCTTGATTTTTTTTTTTTAAGAGGTATCCCTTTTTAGGGAAACAATTAAAAATACTGTGAGCTCTGCAAGAGTTTTCCTAAAAATGTCTGGTAGTATAAGCCTTATTTTAAAGTTGTCAAATTTTACCTTTAACTGCTAGAAACCCATCCTGCCTCCCTCCTCACCTCCTGCCAAGATAACTATTACTCACYCAATTGCTTCTGAAGCAACCTCCAAAGCTCTGTATACAACTTGATCAAATTCAATTGTATGCTGTAAGCATGCCATTATATTCGTGTACCATATATCGCTGTTTAAAGTTCTTGCAGAATGTGCCACTTACCCTTAAAAAAATAAGTAAGTAAATAAAACTTACCTCACCACATTTTCGATCAGGCTACTGGAAGACACCAAGCATGATTAGTATTAGTCAGGACCTGAATCAAGCTGATAGAATTCAGACTACAACGGGGCATGTAATGGGCTTTTAAGAAGAGTTTGATAGGGTGCATATTGGATCAGCAAAGTGAGTTAGGGTATTCGAAATATTACACAACATTAACGTGCCTAACTACAGGAATTAACATTGCCCCAAGTCTGATATTTGCTGCAATACTTTGTTACTCATTTCCAGTACTTTGTTTTGATACCAGCTGAGCAGCCTCCCAAGAAAAGTGGGATCTGCTTTCTTGGAATGGTCAGAATTCCAAGGAACACTATGCCTACACTGACATCTTCCCTCTCGATCTTTATCTATAGTTACAAAACTACATGTTAAGAGGAAATTACTGACGGAAAAATCAAATGTAAAATGAAGAGTTAACATTACTGCTTCGAAATATTTGGCAACAGGGTTAAAAAAAAAAAGGGGGGGGGAAGTGTTTTAAGCCAAAGGAAGCTTTCCTAACATAGACATGGCAGATGTATTTTAGACATCTCTAAGAGCGTATGTGCTTACTCCTGATTAAAGCAAACCCCAATATCCCATGCACACAGCTGATTGCAAGTGAACTTTCTATTTATGGGCTGAAAACAATGACATTGCTCATGCAGAAAGCTTCAGAATTAAACAAAAAGCCCTAAAAATTCAACAGATAAATAAAAGATAATTAGAGAGAAGCCACCATTGCCAAACTATGCAATAAAGAAATAATTTATTTCAGAATATAACTTCCAATATATATTAAAACATCAATAAGTATTTTTAAAAACTTATTTTACAATGTCCTTATTCCTTGAAGAGAGACTTTCCATGTGAGTTTTGTTCAATATCATATTGTCCTGCAGAGAAAGTTTCAATCATTAAAAAAAAAAGAAAGAAAAAAGGGTAATCCACTATATCTCTGAAAAGTCAGTGGGAGTTGCAAAAAAGTCTCGCCCACATCTTGCAACCAGTAGTTAAAAGGAACTAGTCATAGGAAGTCAGCTAACTTTGATGATTAAAAAAAGAAAAAAGTTCTCCTGTGCCAGGTCTACAGATGGTAGCAAGAATAAGAAAAATCACTGTCATGATATCACTGAAGTGTTATGACTTGGAATTTCTAGAAACTCAATAAAATTGGTATTTATAACTGCAAGCAGCTAGGATTTCACCGTTTATGAAGAAATCAGCTAAGTGAATATTCACTACCAGAATAAAGCTTATAAAAAAAGTATGGTCATTAACATGCAAAAYAGATTTGTGCGTAGAGAGACTGAAGTAGATTTCTGATATACATCAAAAATGTTTCTATTCGTCAACTCATGGTTTTAAGTACAACTCCTACAGCATTCATAAATGATGCAATCAACATTTCCAATAGCGAGGGGGTTAAACAGCAAGCAATTTAACAGTATTATTGAAACACTTCAAGTAAACAATTTAGCTAATACACACTAGTGAAAAAGACTACTTCCTTTCAGGTTTTAATTAAAAACAGGTGGAAATGCAAGACAGACTAAATCAGCTAAATTCAGTATACTCCTGCTAATACGTTACAAGTGAATATGATTTCATAAGAACTCTAGATCTCTATTCGTTCTTCAAAACACAGAGAAGCTCTAGGATCAACTTACATTTTGCAGCAAAAAGAACGATGCTCAATCTCCTTCCCTAAAAGGAAATGCATCCTTAAAGAATCTCCTGTATTTGCTAGCCTGTAGTCACTGAGAACCTGTCTAACCATGGAATTTCAGGAGAAATATTCACAAAAGTAGTTTTAGCATAGGCAGGCAACTACTCTTAGGTGCTCTCAAGCAGAGGCATGAGCTCTTCTGTAAAGCAAATCAGAGCTGGAGCTCAGCTTTAGCTGCATCCTTACTCTCTGTATGCTAGCTTAGAGACAGTCTGAGAAATCTGATTTTTCCAGATTAAATTTTGTCTTCTTTAATACCTTTTACTCAATCTGGCAGGCAGGAAATGAATAGATACATTCTGAACCACTAGGGGTTTACCACAGGCTTTCACAGCTGCAGTAGTTTTACAGGAAAACAGTCTCTTTTTCATTTACATCTTTTTGAAAAGTTCTGCAAATATGAAGCCAGTATCTAAAGTCTGAGAATTAAAAACTATTTCTGTGGGGTCAGAATTGCTACTTAGACCAGACTAAAGGCATAAACAGTATAATGCAGAAAAAAAATCTTCAGAGGGAAAAAAAATGGCAAGTACTAACTTAAAACTTCCTGGTTATGAATTTACTAATCATTTGACACGTTCAACTATTGCTTCTCAAGAGAAATTTAGCAGTATGTTCTATGTTTTTGCTTCTCACCTGCACCACAAAGTTAGTCTTCCGGGTGTGAGTACCCTTTTGAAAGAATCTGATGTTCAGAAATACACACAGGGTGTTTCTACCTTTTGAAGTGTTAGTGCAAATAAATGTGGTGCATCGTATTAGAAAAAGTACTAACACTGACCTTTAAAATCAGAAGAAAAATTCAGAGATTTTGCACTCTATACACATAAGACAACAGTAACAATATACTTTAAGACTTTACGGGCTTGGTAATTACAGCTTTTTTATTTATATTGTCCTTTCCATTTATGACATATTAACTTTATTCCTTGTTTGGAGTGGTCACCAAAAGATGTTGGGTTTTTTTTGGACACTTTCCCGCTTCCAGGACAATGCCATTCTATATTCTTACACTTCCTCCTTCTACCAGTCCCCCAAAGAAATCTATTTGTAGAACATCTATTTTTAGCAGAATGCACCCTATATTTAAAATCAGTTCTAAAGAAGTATTTTAGCAAGTATTTATCACATGTTCAGGCATACAGGCAAAGAAATACTGATTACACAGACTATATAGAACTACCTGTCCCAAGAAGATGGGAACTGACACCAAGACCATTCCAAACATTGAATTAAAGCCTCTCTACTTGAAAAATGTATCAAATACTATAAGTCAGTACAAGAAAATTTTTTAAACTTAAAGAAACTCTTGATGATTCTGAATAGATTCATTCATTTTAGAGAGGCTGTTTGGTTAGAAATGATTATTTTGCAGTAATAGCTGATACTGCTTATTAAAAGTTCTTTCCTTTTTAGTGTTAGAGTGGTYGTTCACCTACTAATTCTTAGTTAAAAAAGTCCTCTTAGCAGTGATTTGCCTTAAAAAGATTAAATTCAAAATACTTTTTTAAAAGTTGCATTTTATAATGAAAACTCAGTATATTTTATAGAAACATCAAAAATTCTTTATTTCAGGCCAGTCTAGAATTGTTACAGGTATCCACCACCTCCTCCTGACTTGCACATAATCGAAGATGGCACTCCCATCCATTAAGAAGTTATATGGTCATTACAGTACAGTCATAAAGTAGCCAAACAGCTTTGCTGTGATTAAGCAAAGCCAGGAGTGTGCTCTAACAGCATTTATTACCACTGCATAGATTACTCTCTTCATGTAAGAGTAGGTAAGGAGAAGAAATTTCCCTTAACTGAAGAAGCACAGATGGTAGCTCTTATCAAAGCAGTCATTTCATCAGTGGAAGAGTGATAAATTTCTGGACACACTGGACATTTTCCTCCATTGCTATAAGCTGCTTTAACCTGTTCATGGGTTGTTCAGAACCAGATTAAGCATACTTGCAGGTCTTCACTACTGCTTTCATCTTTATAATCACTAATGAAGTTCCACATTTGAAGGACCAAGGGGAGATATATATGTATATAATATATATATACACATATATATACATATATATACACATATATATTATATACACACTTAAAAAAAAACAAAAAAAAAAACCCCCAAAAACAGAAGACTGTCAGTATAGCTGTTCCCTGATCTATGACACTGCTTCAAAACCACCAGTTAAAATTTCTTTCTTGATGGAAAGGAATTGATGCTTCTAATGAGGAAAGCAGCAGAGATACTTTGCATCATTTAACTATACATTGTACTGCATTCAAACTTTTCTTCTAGTTATAGTGGTAAAGTTAACAACCAGCATATGGAATGAGTTTTAGATACTTACATGTACCAAAGGTAAGTTACCAAGAACTCTACAAATATACTACAAACAAAACATAGCAGTAAGCACTGCTATCATTACACAGTACTTTTTCATGAAACATGATTGATTGGACGGTCATCTGGAAAACAAAATGACTGTAATGTTACAAAAATAACAAAAAAAAAGTTTGATCACAGTAAGTACATGAACAAGTGTCAGAAGGACAGAAGTAAGCATGATGCAGTTAACACAAATCCTACTTACACAAGAGTGCTTCCAAGCCACAGAAAGTGTAGTTTTGCTTTTACATTAAGAATCAAGATTCCATTCTGACACATGCAACTGACTCTGGCAAGCATATCTGAATAGACTCTGGAGCATAATTCCAAGCAGATTCTTCTCTACCTCATGCAGCCCCATACAACTGGTATGAATGCCAGTCTTTACTGAAATGACACTTTGTAATAGCAAGCTGTGCACCAGTTCAGCAGGGAAGAAGTTAGCAGAAATGCATACACCATGCTTCAATCAGAGGTAAATTTCAAAAGATGTAAGATGTATGTACAGTTTGTTTCCAGGCACATCTTTGGTTACATTCTCAACACAGTCTGCTTTACAAAAAAATAAATAAAACAGTAAAGATGTGATGAAATTCAGGGCAGAGATAAAACCTTCTAGGTTTTCAGGAAGCAAGACAGTACAAGTCCAAAATGACGCTGTGTTACATCCACAAACGATAAAATCCCAGTGCTACAGTAAGGCATGTAAATACTGAACCTGAAAGAGAAAACAAAAATGAAGTGGAAAATGGAGACAATAAATAGTTAGCTCTTGGAATGTTTCTTCAGAAAGCTAAATATGCATCTTGCTACAATACTGAGAGCATAATTGCTACGCCTTGCCCATGTAAGAAAATAAGGTTTTTAATTCACATGAAGGTTTTTAATTCACAAAATAAACAATTGGGGTGGGGGTACATAAATGACAAAGGACGAGGAAGGAAAAAAAGTGCAGGAAAACTACTCTGGAAAAACTATCAAAAGGCTGAAAAACCCCCATGGTTGCTTACCATTCCAAACAAGATCAAAGATCAATACAGCAAGTTACAGTTGTAGTGAAGAAATGAATAGAGGATTATTAAATCACAGTAAAATATTTAACAAACAAGTAAGCGTAAACTGTCTTTTACTGAAGCTTATCAGTTGGCAATTTAAAAATTTCTACTGAAACAAACTCAAGTTTTGGTTTCTAGATATCCACACAAATGATTTTTTGCCATTGTTTTCAACAGGATCGCTTCAAATACAATGCAAAACTTTTTTTTTTTTTTTTTTTTTTTTTTTTTTTTTTGCAGACTTTTTTTTTTTTTTTGAGTTGAGGTGGTAGGGAACAGAACTTCCTCTCATTTTAATATATTGCTTTTTATTTTCTAGTAATGGTTCTCTGTAAAGGATATCCCTAACTAGCATATTGTGAAYAGATGTGATTGTACTTGTGACAAAATCCATCGTCAAAGGATGATCAAAATTCTAAATCAGAAGAATAATTTTCTACTGCAGACCTGCTCATTTAGTAGCACTGCATACTTACAGAGCTACAAAGAAAATGTCAAAATACTACAGCTTCCTGGAGTGATAATACAGATACATAACATGTATGGTATTTTCTCATGCACATGCCTGAAAAAGCAAAGTTTAAGAATGCACAATGCTGAACAGTCATTTCTGAACATTTCAGAAAAGCTGAAATGTTCCTGTTTGTAGACAGATCTCCATTGTGCAAATGTACCAGGCTGATTTTTAAAAAAATCTATACATTTCAAACTCAGCTCTTCAGTGTAACTGATCAGATACCCTACTTTTAAGATACGCATAGGAGAATTTTTTGACCCTTCTTGAGAGCCCATAAGTCTTTCAGGCTTCTCATACACATTATTATTACAATATAAAGCAGGGAAAAATCATACAGCCGAAGTCCATGCAAAATAAAGCCGTGAATCATAGGAACCTTAGTCTGCATTAAGTACACAGAAAATGCTACTAATGTCGATTGAGATTTTAAGTATTTTTTGAATCAGAATTTTTATAAATATTCTACCAAGAATTAGACAAGCAAAATTTAAGTGTTTAGCAGTTTCACTATCACAAACTACTTTCAAATTACTTACCTGCTAAGTACTTAATATTGTCCAGTTTGTGCGATTCTAGCATTGTCTTTAGACCTGCAACTTCTGTGTCTATTTTTCTGTCTGTTTGAGTTAGAGCTCGATCTTGCTGTGCATGCTAAAAAACAAAGCAAAGAAAGTGATGCAATTTGAATATTTTCCAGTTTATTTAGAAATTAAACCTATCCCTTTAAGCTGTATTTTTCGCTCCTCCTTAAATGTATCTTAACGAAGTACTTAATTTGCATTCAAAGCTAACAAGTTCCTTCCTAGTTGATTATATCCAAGGAATAGTATAATTTGGTGGACTCTGCAAATTTATATGATTACTCCTTTCCTAAGACATCATCCAGAAAGTGGCAGAACTGGATGCCTTCTTATCTCAATCTAGCAGAGTAATCATTAACTTTAACGTCAGTTGGCTGAATGACAGATTACAGTCACTGCTCAATTATAACAGTTATTGCTGATTAGGAAGTCCAAGAGCCTCTTGTGACAGAAATATATTGGAACATGAAGATTTATGGAGCATTAGAAATACTGAGAATTGCTCTTCTGACTTAAGAAGCATGCCTTCATCTTGTAATGAATTCTACCACAAAAGTAGTAACAGACAGATAGACAAATACTGAATCTGATTATGACAGAAGACAGGGCTTCTGAAACAAATGGGATGAAATTATTACTCAGAAAAGACTGAAAGATCAAAGATGTAAACTGAGAACACCTGCTATGTCGCTAATGTTTTCAGATCAGCACTACTGAAACACTGTGAATCAGTTAATGATTTAACACTAGTCACCTTCCTATGGTAATTCCTATGCTAGAGAACTGAAACAGGAGGAAGAGGAAAGACTTGGCAAAAATTCCTGTAAGAAGCAGCCAAATCAGTCTAGCAATTTGTTTCAGTCTCCACAGAACACATTAAAAAAAACAGTAGTTTAAAACTAATGTAAAAGTAGAATTCAATCTGGACAAAATACTATCTGCATAAAGTTTCAAAACAAAATGACCACTGAATAGTTTATCCACACCTGCAGGGATTTAAAAGTATATACAAAACTTTTTTATTCTGTAGCACAATTCAGTTACCAATATGGAAATATACCTGGAAATAAATGTATAAAGTGTCATTGTACTTTAAGTGCCTAAAGACATGAGCAATTTTAGAAAGAGTAACAGATTTATAATGCAAATACAAGAATATTTGTTATTTGATTTAATAATCAGCTCCTTACCAATTCCACTATTTCTGTCCTCATTTCAAGTAGTTTTCTTTCATTAAGTGAATACTGGTGAGAAGAAAAACAAAAAACAAAAAAAACAAAACATAAAAGCAAGATACCATCTTGACTTTTTCCACATACTTAAGAGTGTAGTTCTTTAGTTCCAAATTCAGTAGAATGCTTAATCTAGCCAACAAGACTCATTTCCTGAAAACACTTAGAGATAGTACTGTAGAATGACCGGTATCCTTCGGGAAAAGGGAATTTACAGACAGGTGTTTAACCACACCTCTGAGCTGTAAAGTGGAACCAATCCATCAGAGACATCTGTGACAACTGCATGTATTTATAAACAGCTGGAATAAAAATTGGCAGATGTACATTTCTGAAAACAAAAGACCTGTAATTCTAAACAGTAACTCTGAAACAGTTAACCAACCCATTGAGCACACAAACATGACTTAAAGATGTCAAGATCAAACCACCCCCCTGTTCAGGAAGGGGAGTATGATTTTAAAATACATCAAATTTAGCTATGAAAGAAATGTTTAGCCAGCATATCTGTTCACCAGTTGACACTCCGAAATGATGGTCAGAGCAATACACTGGAAACATCAATAGAATGTATCAATCAAATACACTAAGTTTGCATCTCTTGTTAAGCCATTCATTTGTGGAACAGCAGAAGTTGTGGCTTGTTTATAAATTATGGTTATTTGGGTTCAAGGCAAGTTAAATCCAAATGAAGTAAGAGGCATAYCTTTAAGGCAGGTTACATTTCTGACTCATGAGCAGGCATGATTTACCTTGACATTTGTAATGGCTCCTATCCTACTACAGGAGCAATTCAATTATTCATAAGACAGCTGCTAAACCGACAAGTCTATAGTGCAGAGTATTAAGGTCATCGGGCACCCATCTCAGAATCCTCAGTTAAACAGCAATAACCTCATCCCATTTGGAAAGTCACTTTATTTTTCTCCAGTCTGGAAGCTTATTCCACTTTAATATTAAACTCAGATTAATCAACATAAATGCCTCAACATTGAAAAACCCTCCTTAAAGATCTAAAACTCTATTTGGACTTCTGACAGATCTAAAGATCAAACTGAGAGGTAGCAGAAGGCTACAAATGTGGAAAATGTTATATTGCAAAGACAAATAACAGCATGTCTACAATTAATGAAACATCAGTACCTAGATCCTCCAGAACAAAGAAAAGGATAAAGAAAAAAATCAGATATTCTGCACAAACAAACATTTTTGAAAGTGGTAAGATAGTAGAATATCTATAAGAGAATCTAATTTAAAAATTGTCTGAGGTGAAGATTCACATCGGAATAGGTCCTTGCTTAATATATTAATAAACTGATCATCACTATCAGACACTGCAATGCATGATGACATGAATATATATGGAATTTTGTACTGTACTTAAAGTTTTAAATCACATCTATACCACTGCAGATCACCACTGCATGCACAGACACATATTAAGCAATGAGGGATTCTCTAGGAAATGTAAAGAAGTATGAACTAATTAAAAGATAAAACACACATGCCTTAAAATGTTTAAAATTGCCCACTTTGGTCTCRAACAATTAAGAAATTTGCCTTTGATACTTATTCCAAGCAGGACTGAAGGATAAGAACATTTTACTTARTGTTTCAAGTTACGTTACTTTAAACTTATGATATTTCTCTTTTGAGCAGCATGTTAGTAAGAGATGAACAGTGTGCCTTCAGTTAGCCTGAGTTTTATTCTCAGAAAGGCACAAATTCAGTCATAAGTCTCTTTTATGTCCAAGTAAATATGATAGCAATGCTTTATCTACTACACAAAATACTGAATTAGGTCTCTCCCCCAACTCAACATGCACACTACAATCTGTTCCCAATTCATCTTCACTTTTCCTGTTCATGCACGTGTAAGCTGGCAACTGAAACAGGGGAAAAAGGAAAAAAAAAGAGTAATTTTTACTTCAACTATAATTGTATGGCACACTACAAAGCAGGTCAACTTTCTTCAGAGAGAAGACTGACACAAAGTTTGCTTTCCCTGGAAGGCAGTCAATATAATGTGGTACTCTCAGCTATGCCCTGGGTCCACATTCCAGGTTTCTACATAAATATACAAAAAGAAATGGTACCTAATTTATCACCTGTAAAGTGGAGTTAAACAGGATTTGCAAGCCCAGTATATTGCAAAGCTTATGATCTACCCAGCTGATACATATCACATGAAGAGTTTTTCTGTTTAACGTTTGCATAAAATGTTAGGTTTTAAAAATGAATTTTACCTGCTCAAAATGTACTTGTTCAAACATCTACCATAGTAGTTTAATATAATGACTAACACCGTTACCTAACACAGTTGTTACCTAAACTAATTATTGTGAATAACTTCCAGGGGCATGCACAAAAGATAGAAGAATTGTACTTTTACAGCTCTTACTGCCTAGAGTCAAAATAAATATTACTTCTTCATTATGCACCTATGAAAAGTGACTGATCAGGAAATAAAATCCATAGAAAAACATTATTAAAAGGCTCTACAATTTAGATGTTGCAATCTTTGAGAACCTAGAAACTATCCAAGAAAGATCCACAGGAATAGAGTGTTACATAAAATGCAAAAATCTGTTTTATCTTTTAATTCCTCTTCTAAATTATTCTAAGATCCCATCAAATCAATTCTACCATATATTTCAAAGTCAAAAACAATCTGAATCAATACCAGTTACAATAAAGTCAAATAAATTCAATTACAATTACTTTCACTATAGGATTGCCTTACAAACCAGCTATGCTGTTATTCCCTTGCTATGGGGATATGAAGCATCTTCAATGGTGGCAGTTTAATGAAATTTTTAAACTTTATTCAGTGTGTAAAACAAAGATATACTAATAATATAAAAAACTTCAAACAACTAGTCAGCATTTTTGAACATAAAGAGCTAATATATTGAATTGTACCTCATAAATCCCCATGTTAAAACAGTATCTAAATAGGTAGAGATCCTAAAAACAACTATGCCACCTTATACTAGAGCAGCATATGGATAAGCAATCTGGACTGACACCAACATGAAGATGAATGATACTACAGATTAGTAAGAAAATGATGTTCTTACCCAAATTTGAAGATTACTCAATGTTTAGATGTCGCAAGAAAACCACAACCAAAACTTACCAGTTCTTTTACTCTGCTCTTCTCTAGGTTGAGGTTTAACTTGTTATCTGCACGAACTTTAGTTATTTCATCCTAGTGGAAAAAAAATTGATAAAGCAGCCAGCAAAAATTTCTCTCTTTTCAACTATAAGCAAATACATGAGGCAAATAATTGTGCCTTTCATCAAATATTTCAGAAATCAAGCTTCTCTCTAATTAAGGTGCATCTTCTTMCAAAGTGTTAGTATTCCTATCCTTCCCCCGGAGAAATACTGATATTCTACAGGATGAATTAGATCTCAGAATCAAAAAATAACAATTGCTTTTAAAAACAGAACATTGAGAACAGAAGTTAAATTGACAGAACATCCTTCCATARATAAGAGGAATACTTCATATATCCCATGACTCACTCAGATTTCTAGAAATCTATGCCTACCTACACGTGTAAGTTGTACTTTATGAAACAATTCTGATGCTCAGAATAATCTCAGAAAGCAGTTTCTAAACTATAGAATTAAAAAAGTATCTGTTCATAAAGATATCATTAGGGCTTTTAGAAAAATCTGCACACATCAGAACTCAGGAAATTTTTTATTWTATTTTTAAAATTCAATATATATTTTTAAGCTACCACAGAGTCCTTTATTCATATTTTACTTTATCAATAGCTTAAGTGATTCTTGCTTTTTTTCAGAGACAGCTGCCATTTTCATGCAGCCTCCCAGCAGGAATTCCAGACAGTTGATAGTTTGTCATAAAGCAAACTGCTCATCAGATGAATGTGTAGAAGACTGATAAATGCCCAGGAAATTCTATTATTAAAAACAAGCAAGCACCTCTCAAGTAGGCCCATGTTAGCTAGTTCACTAAGTTATCATAAAAAATAATTACATTCAAGGACTTTCTATTTTAGCATTTTTGAACTTACTTAATGATTTTACAATTAGATGTCATTATAAACCCTTGATATATTACAATTTAGTGAAATTACAGTCTGATTTTTTTTTAAACAAACATAAAACACTGTGTCATTCTGTCTTTCAGAAGAAAGAACAAGCATGACTAAATGTGATTATCACAAGGACAAATCATTTTACATTTACAGCTAAAATAAAATCTGAAGACATCTAGCTTTTATATAAAAATGACTCAAATTTCTGGAYGTTCTACCAGCAGATTTCTCTAGCTTCAATTAAATGCAAATAAAACAACAAAATAAGTTATAATTTAAAAATCAGATGCCTGACATGTTAAATTTGTATTTGAAAAGCACAAATACATTAAACAGTTCATAATACAATGTAAAATACTTAATCAGCCCTGAAAAATCTACATTCTCCTTTTGGAGATGACAGCACTATGAAAAATTCAAGATAGTAGGAAAGAAATGGCAAGGAGGAAACTAGAATGAATTTGATCACATTGTTAGTTAGCCGGAAAAATCAGTATTCTGACAGGTTCRTGGAAAATCCTAGTATAGGAAAGGTGTTCCATCCTTCTAGGYGAGAGTGACATGGTAAACAGCTGTTCTCAAGTAAGAGGACTATATTCCCTAGAGACAGYTAATGATATTTTCCAGTTTCCAATCTTAAGCAACCACTTTTGCAAGAATTTTTCTTTCTGTGTAAAATCAGCCTATGACTACGCACCCACTGAAAGAATAGGTTCTGAGACAATGTTATTTCTGACGGCAGAAAGGTTTGATTGAACTATTATTCAGGAGAGGCAAACCATAAAGACCAGAAACAAAATATCAGATATTAAACCTAATAAGAACTTGTAGACATTACTGTAAGTTTTCTCCAAGGAATCTGTTTTCATCCTAAGGTCATTTGCTCCCAAACAAATGGGACCAAACTTCTCAGACAGCTAAGTCTTCAGGAAAAAAAATACCATAATCAATTAGTAAGGGACATAATTTTGAAAACACCTTGCATCTTTACATTAACACACAGCCCTAAATGCAGAACTTTACTCCGCCTTCACTATGACATGGCAACCAACCGCTTTCTGAATTACAAACATGCAAGACACAAAACATCTTCAGCTGAAATTTCTTCCCCATTTGTAGAGCTTAGAGTGCCCTTGCACCACTAATTAAGTACATATCAAATTGTCTTTGTTGCAGTCACTAGTAACAAAATAACAAAACAACTCTTAAAAACTTAGAGTAACAACTTTTAAAGACAAACTAGGTAGATGTATTAACCATACTTAATCATATTAGCACAGTATCTTACCATGACTTGCTTCTTTATCTGCAGGAGTTCAAGTTTTATTTTCTAGGAGGACGGAAAAAGTGTACAATTTGATATTGTACATAAAAAGTACATGGTCTAAAAATACTACTATTTACTATTAGTTAATAACTTGTTCCAGTATTTGGCTACCATTACATTAAAAAAAGGTTTTCTTATGTTTAAATGGAATTTCTTGTATTTCAATTTGCACCCATTGTCTCTGATCCTTTCACTAGGCACCACTGAAAAGAATCCGGCTGCATCTTCTTTAATTCCCCCCCCGTCAGGCATCTATCTATATAGGTAAGATTCCCCCGAACCTTCTCTTCCCCAAGCTAAATTATCCCAGCTCTCTCAGCCTCTCCTCATTTCACAGATGCTCCAAGCTCTTAATCATCTTCACTGAACCCACTCTACTAGATCTCTGTTTCTCCTGTACTAAGGAACAAGCAGTGGACYCAGCACTCCCAGTGTGTCTCACTAGGGCTGAGCAGAGCGGAAGGATCACCCCCCTTTACCTGCTGGCAATGCTCTGCCYTAATGCAGTCCTGGAGGCTGTTGATCACTTTTGCTACAAGGGCCCGTTGCTGCCTCCTGGCCAACTCAGTGTCCACCAGGACCCCCAGGGCCTTCTCTGCCAAGCTGCTCTCCAGCTGGTCGGCCCCAGCCTGTCCCGGTGCAGGAGGCTGTTCCTCCCTGGGGCAGGGCTTGGCCCTTCCTCGTGCTGGACTTCCTGAGGTTGCTCTCTGCCCCTTTCTCCAGCCTGTCGGGCTCCCTGTGAGTGGCAGCACAGCCCTCTGGTGTGTCAGCCGCTCCTGCCAGTTTTGCATCACCTGCCAACTTGCTGTGGCTGGATTCTTCCCCACTGTCTGTGTTATATTAATGAACAGGTTAAACACTGCTGAACCCCGTATCCACCCCTGGGGTCCGAGATACTTTTTCACATCTTAGAAAAAAAAAAAAAAAACAAACAAACAAGTGCCAGAATAGCACTTTCCAAAATAATGATTTTTACCTCATTTTCTGAACGCAGTGCTGAAAATTCACTTTTTTCCAGAATAATCATATCCTTTTTCACCCCACCAATATGGGACATTATCTGTTGAAGAGCAATCTCCTTTAAAAGAAGGACAAAAATCTTGGGTCATATTGTAACTACAACGCTTTTTCTCATTTGTGTATACAAATACTATAGGCTATTTTGGTACCCTGACATTTTTATTCAATCTAAAAATTGTTGGGTTATCTTAGTTTCAGAAGACAAGATAAATTAAGACAAAGTGACAAAATAAGCAAGTTAGGCTCAAAGTTAGTAATGTTTGACAAAATTAGCAGTACTATCACTGAGCAGAATGGCTCAATTAATAGCCTAGGAAACAGTTCCTTTCAAGTATTCAAATTCTTAAGCTAACAAAGGCATTAGGGACAGATGAGATGTCCCTGTGCTAAATGAGGAAAGCTGGCTTTCAGGCCAAGATTCCCCAGTGCAAATGCACTCTTTTGTAACTACCCCCTTTCTCACCTCGCCTTGCAAGGTGGCTCACTGCTTCTGTACTTAGCTAAGGAGCATCATGCRCTACACTCACGCTTTTAATAGCTCTTCTCAGTCTGTTACAGTAAGCTGGTTGAAGACAAACAAGCATCGTCTGCAACTTTCAACGATGGAAAAGTCTGTAGACATTCTTCTGGATTGTATACCATTCACATACAAACAGTTACTTCCTTCCCTTAACATCTCCCTCTAACAAATAGCATCTTGCCAAAGATTCTTGACAAATAACACTACAATTCTGACATGGCTCTCTAACTTCACTTTTGTCAGGAAATGCTATTCTAACTTACAAACGTTATAATTTTTTGAGACTTTTGGAGATGCCTCACCAGGCTATCTGACCACAACACTGAAAAAAAAAGGGGGGGAGGAGGTAARCATAGTGGACATATTATGAAAAGTCTACAGAAAAAGTAGTCATGGACATTTCTCCTGTTCCCTGATGTTTCCAGCCTACTTTTGATCTTTTCCATCTTCATGGACCTCAGTAAGGCAGAGAACAGTCCCTTCTATATTCTTTCTCTTCCTCAACTCTACCAAYGCACATACATATTTTTCTAAGGCTTTATCTAACAAGTGTCTACATTGGTTAGCGTATCTAACTTTATCTTTTACATCCTCAACTAAGGCCTAACAGTGAAACCTACATCCACAAAGAGTGATGTGAAATTTAGATAATTTAAAACGAACAAAAAACCCACCCACCACACAACCTCCTCCATTCTTCACCATCTTCTTGCATAAGCCCTTATGCATTCAAAGGCTGTGAGGAACTATGGGTTTACCACGTTGCTTGGAATGCATACATACCTCCTGACCTGCTTTTATTTTGCCAAAGCTGCATGGCTTAGTATGCCATACAAACCCACAATCATTTGAATCTTAACAGCAGAAAGTCATGTGAGGCCCTGATCTGGCARAGCATCTCAGAATGTCTAACACCAGCAGCAACACTTAATTCAGCAATTAACACAGGGAAATATGACTACTTTAATTCAAAAAAAGCTGGGCAGAGAAAGAAGCAGAGATGCAATGACTGCTTATTGTAAAATACAACCAACCACAGGAGAAACAGTCCCCTTTAAACTGAATTCGTTGGTGGACGTGGAATAAATCTGATACAGAAGGAAGCACTCCTATTTTTGCTTTGCTTGGAGTCCAAGAGCTATTATGAAGCATGGGCTGAAGCCTCCTTAGACGGAAGGTGTAATGAGACGCCCAGCTGCTAAGACTGTTATACAATGAAGGCAGAGGCTGCTGTTTTCTCATATTTTAAGAGTGACCCAGTCACCAAAAAATACGTGAAATGCCTGTGTTCAGAAGGTGACTTGGGACTGTGAATCCCAGACTCTCAGATCATCCCTAGAGGTGGAACTTCAGCTATGCTTCTACTTGACAGTCAGCACTGTCTATTTGACAAGCTTTGGTATCAGGGAATTCACRCATACTAGATATTGCGAACTCCATTCCAAGATGCTCAAGTTCCACATGAAGTGAATTGTCCCTTACTATGAACTTTAGTGTCATTTCTGAAGCCAGCTGCCTAAAAACTCAGCACAGTAACATTCAACACTGTCATGTCCAATTCCTTATTTAGATCTACCTTTGTATGATCTGACAAAGGTCTACCAAAAATCATAGCCAATATTAGAACAAGAGGCCTTGCTTCAGACACTTTTTCATTAAAATAATCATTTTTTCACAAACCAAAGCTAACAATTTAGTTCAGTTCTGTGTAATTTCCTGGTAGCCAGGAGGGATCTGTTTATGCCAGCATTATCAGTCTATTTCCAGCCAACTTTTCTTCACTTCCTCCCACCAAGATCCACGTGCTAGATAGGTGTAGAGTGTAACATGAACAACATATGCCTCAAAGGAAAAAGAGAAAGATTTCAATCTTAGCGTCCAAAATATTTACGTTCCTTTAAGTTACCACTATATATAACTACACCAAGCATGTCTTAAAAGAATCTTGCAAGAAAAACATTCAACTCGATTCTAATGCAATACAAAGTCACAATGACAAAAAGAGATAAATAAAAAGACCGAATAACAGGATGGTAAATTACAGAGTAATCTTTACTTCCTTATCACCAACCTACACAAGAATATGTACAGGAGCCAGAACGATTCATATTCATGCATTGAGTGCTACCTCATACTTCTGTCTAAAAGTCTTGTTACCAATTCTATTTAAGTTTCAAAAAAACTGAAGATAAAAACTACCTGCGGTCTGTGTACCAACTCACAATAGCTGTATTTCAAGATCCATCACAACATTTCCTTATGTATTTGATAAATTAAAGACAAAACTAATGAGCCAGGAGATAGACAGTGATGTTTGTTCTTCACCTTCAAATTTTTGAAATACAGCATCTGATGGTAGTAAAATAAAATACTAAGGTACGTTTCATTAGTAGGCATACCAGGTTCTGATTTGTTTTAAATCCACCACCTTCTCGAGCTAACCTGTTGTACTTTGGTGACCATGTCTTTGTAAATCAYATCCAGGTTGGTGTTCGTAATTTTCACTAAGGCAGAAACGATGACCTCCGACTGCCGAGTAGTGAACCCTAAGCAAAACAAAATGCAGCAATATTCAGAAAAACCTAAGTCTGGACAGTTCACAGAGATGCCTCTTGCTAATACTCATCACTAGTGTAAAAAACCCATCTTTTATGAAAGACAATAAAACATACTGCCCTCTACACAGCACTAATAAAAAAAACAAAACCAAAAAACTCACACCAGCTGGTACATCCAAGTACCTCCATCCAAAATTTTGTCTGTGATACAGTATAGCTGCTTCTACATAAAGCAGTATCACAGAACCAGCAAGACAACATGCTGGAAATTATTTTTCTATAAGTATTACAGAATGTTGTCTTTCACATGTAGTTAGTTCTATCAGCAGGAAACCTACCTTCAGTATACTACATATAATATCACAGAAAATACACAAACCCCAACTATTCAAAACAGAGCTAACTGCTCTGGTTTTAGACCTGCCAGCCTCTGAGTCCTGATAAAATCTTTACAGTCCTTTTAAACTGAACACATTATGAACAAATCTAAGAATGTTATCATGTAAATAACCACAGCATTCAAGTGGCCATGGGTTAAACATAGTCCCCAGAAACATTATCACCTTCTGTTTTTGAAAAATGTAGGAGAAAGGATTTAAAAAAAGTCATGAACATTTTAATTGTTATGAAGACTGCTGCAAAAAGCATGACTGCTTCAAATCTGAGAGTAACTTTTAACAGCTGAGCTGATTTAACAGCTTGCTACCACTAAGAAAAAGAGATGCTGCTCCTCTCTGTCTTCTCACCCCTCCTTCTGCTGCTTTCTATGTGCTCTGGTGCTCATGCAATTGCTCTGTGAGATCCTTAAACTAACTTCTCACAACACTAGTCAGGCAAAAAGATTTGGATGGCTTCCTAAGAACTAGGTTGGCACAAGGAAAAAGATAAAATCACATGACTCGGGAAAAGGATTGGGACCTCTCCTTTTCAAGGACAGTGAGCTGTCAGAAACCACCTCTGCTGTATATACCCTTCACTGTGAGTCTGACCTCAATAACATTAGCATAATTCCAAAATAATTTGTTCCCTTATTTATGTTTTGGCATAAGAAATGCTGTATTTTATACAATATTCTACCTTCTATCCCCAAAGCTGTATTTTTATATAATAATCATCTATATTCAATCTTGTTATAAYACATTATCACATTTTCAAGGTGCTATCTACTAAGTATGTAGTAATGCAATTAATACACTAATAATCAAAGTGTTGCCTTGAAATCTTTCTTTACTCTCAAATTCTAGAATTGAATTTTTCTTTAGTATTTTTAATTAGCAATAGGATAATAAATGATTCTAATCAAAGTTATATAAGTTCACAGTATCCTTTTGAAAGGAGAGGAAAAAAAACTTGCATGTTCTTACCTAGTATTTATAGAAACCATTTCATAAAACTGAAGTTATAACATTAGGTATCAAGGGATAGTTAATCAAACTTCATAAACTAAACTAATGAAGTGATATCAAAAGTAGTTATATTTCTAGCAAATTACCATTTTCTTCCAAAAGGCACACGAGTGCGTGAGTGTCAAAAAAAAGCTTCCTATTTCCTAATAAGGAAAATGTCCCCTTGCTTTGTAGAGATGATGATGCAGAGATGCTCACATCTGTAAAGATAAACAAAATATAGATCTATTTTTATGAAAGAAAATAAAATCAATGTAACTGTTTCCTTACTACCTCAAATAACTAAGAAATTAATTTAATTTCTCACTAAGTATTACAATGTGCATTCAGATTATCACAACAGCTTTCTTGACACCGTGAAGGTTTCGGACTGCCAGGTGCAACGGACAAGAGCTTGAAAATAGAATATAATGCTAGTGCTGCAGTTAAAATATTTTCCAATAGTATCACATCCTGGAAGAATCTCACCACATGGCAGGGTCTTAAAATTATTCCTTTAATGGATTAGCATAATCAGTGGTGGGTAAAGACTAAACCCACAGCCTTTTCCCATTCTTGGCTGGTTGTTCCTTAGACAGAAAGTAGCCTTTTGCAATTTGGTGTTTGTTATTTTACAGAAAATACATTTAACATTTGCATGCAATAATAAGACAGCAYAGTTGCAACTTGGGCATTTTGCAAAGCTATTTTTGGTTTGGATGGGCATGGAAAGATGAACTGTTTATTAAAAGAATTACTAACATATTCCTCAAGTATCAGCATTACAGAAACAGCACATTCAGGGAAACTTAGTATCAGCACACAAACTAGTTGTCAGAAAAAAAGATGGAACATGAGAGTTATGAGACAAAACTCAATGCCCTCAAATGTCTTATATTCTGAAGCTCTCAAACACAAAACACAGCTGTGTTTTAGCTGTCCTCCTTTAAGATCACTAAGGCATAACTGATTTAGCACTTGGGGGGGGGGAGGGGAGAAGGAGAGAGAAGGGGAACTGTGCTAAACCCGACCCCTACAGCCAGTGAAAAACCTGCTGAGGGCAGAGGCGCTCCCTCGCCAGCCCCCGGTCGCCGGGACGCGCTCCCCAAGATGCCGGCCACCCCCTACCCTGTTCCCGGTCCCGCCGCGCCGCGACGGCCCTCACCGCGCTCGCCGTGCGGCCCGCGCTGCCCTCG